>NC_139669.1:18251967-18254467 GCF_951799395.1 Argentina silus
TGAATTGTGAGCATGCTCAACCCAGGGCAGCTGGGAACTCCAGGAGGACGGGTGGCAGTGGTAAGGCAGCGGAGAGCAGCCTCAATCACCTGGTTTGCCCTCTCTGATTGGCCATTGGTCTGCGGGTGGTATCCAGAGGACAGGCTGACAGTGGCCCCCAGAGCCTTGCAGACACACTCTGTCAGACACAATGTTAGAGGGGATACCATGGAGATGGAAGACGTGGATGACCATGAGGTCGGCGGTCTCCCTAGCTGAGGGAAGTTTAGGTAGGGCAATGAAATGGGCAGCCTTGGAAAAACAGTCAATAACTGTGAGTATGGCAGTCTTACCATCAAATGGGGGGAGACCGGTGACGAAGTCTAAGGCTATGTGGGACCAGGGACAATGGGGAACTGGCAGGGGATGGAGAAGACCGGAGCTGGGTCTGGAGGACGTTGTTCCGGGCACAGATGGTGCAGGCGGCGATGAAGGACCAGACATCTGCATCCATAGTGGGCCATCAAAACCACTGGTAGAGGAAGGCGAGCATCCAGTTGATACCAGGGTGACAGGTGAGAGTGGCAACGAAGCAGGTAGGTAGTAATATGGGATCTGGCTCCGACATCCTCTCCCCCACGGTTTCACATTGCGGGAGCCCGGGAGGTAAGTAAGGGTAAAATTGAAACAATCAAAAAATAGAGCCCATCTGGCTTGGCGGGCATTTAACCTCTTGGCATTTTGAAGGTAAATGAGATTTCGGTGGTCCACACCACGAAAGGCTAATCAACTCCCAGCCAATGCCGCCATTCTTCCAGAGCCATTTTGACGGAGAGCACTCCCAGTTGCCGACATCATAATTCCTTTCTGAGGGAGAGAGCTTGCAAGAGAAGAACGCACAGGGATGGAGCTTGTTGCCGGAAGGGGAACGCTGAGAGAGGACAGCCCCTACCCCCGTGTCTGAGGCATCCACCTCCACTAAGAACTGTAGCACTGGGTCGGGTTGAACGAGGATAGGAGCAGAGACGAACCGGCGCTTGAGCTCATTGAGAGCAGCCTCAGCCTCAGGCATCCATAGGAAGGGGATAAAAGTGGAGGTGTTTTGGAAGAACCTGTGGAGTTTTGGAAGAACCTGTGGTAGAAGTTTGCAAATTCAAGAAACCTCTGTAATTTCTTGAGGCTGGTCGGTGTAGGCCACTCTGCCACAGTGGACACCTTGGCCGTATCCATACACACTTGTCCCGGGCGATATCGTATCCCAGAAATGAAACCGTGGAGACATGAAACTCACATTTTCTGTCTTAACAAAAACCTTATTCTCCAGCAGGCATTGCAGGACTTTGCAGGACATTGCAGGACATTGCAGGCGAACATGCAGTACATGTTCCGAGAGGGATTGAGAAAAAATGTGAATGTCATCTTGGTAAACAAAAACCAATCGGTTCAGCATGTCACGCAGAACATCATTAACCAGGGCCTGGAAAACCATGGGGGCATTAGTTAATCATGGTATTCCTATCGAACAGAGGAGAGATTGATAGACGCAGGCAGGGACAGTGGGTCAGAGATAGAGTCAGCAGGGACCGAGAGCAGACAGTGTGAGTGGCAAAAATCACTCCAGGAGCCAACCTTACTCGAAAGCCAATCCATTTGCGGGTTGTGTTTCTGTAATCAGGGGAAACCAAGCACAAGAGAGGAGCGGGGACAGTCAATAATATGAAATCTGATATGCTCTTGGTGATTACCTGACAGAGACTTAATGGTACAGTCCAGGAATCGACAAGGGTGAGCGGCATCCCTTAGCTTCCAGGGGACAATCCAGGGCTTCGAGATCAATGCCCATCTGTCTGGCAACCTCCCGGTCGAGGAAACTGTCATCGCTCCGAAGTCAATAAGAGCCAAGAGGGGCAGAGACTGGTGATCGCCACACGAGGGTGGCATGGAGTTGGGGATGGGAGAGAGAGGAACAAACAGCTCGGCTAGCCAGTATCTCTCCTATTACTGGCAAGCCAACCCTTTTCCCGAGCGACCAGGACAGATGAGGCACATGGCAACCAGGTGCCCACCCTGGCTGCAGTACAGGCATCCCTGAGGCGATGAGCCCTCTCCTCCGGGGACATCCGGGCTCTACCCAACTACATGGGCTCGGGGTCAGAGTGGTTGAGGGAAACTCGGTGGAACTCCAAACCTCTTGGAGGCGGAGTGGGCAGAGTCATCAACGGGAATGGGATGGACGACTGTGCCCTGGTGGACCTTTCCCTGCGGCGCTCGCAGAGACAGTTGTCTAATCGAATGGCAAGGGAGATGAGTTGGTCGAGATCTGGGGGCTCGTTGTGGGACACCAGATCGTCCTTTATGGCGTCACTCAAGGCATTCTGGAACATGCCCTGAAGAGCCTCATCATTTCATCCGCTCAGAGTCCGGAACTCAATGGCTAGGGAGGCCACGGTGCGTCTTGGCGGAGGAAGAAGAGTCGCTGGGCTGTGTCCTTGCCTTGGGTGGATAAGCTATGCGTGACCTA
>NC_139669.1:18264467-18267097 GCF_951799395.1 Argentina silus
TGCCTGCCTGTATGCCTGTATACCTGCCTGCCTGTATGCCTGCCTGTATGCCTGCCTGCCTGCCTGCCTGTTGCTGAGCTGGGATCTATACAGTATTCATGTCTGTACTTGGAATTGACAAGCACCATATCTTATTCACTTGTAGTAGCAAGCCACACTGAATACTACATGTGGCACTGAGAATATAAAACAGCACACACACACACACACACACACACACACGCACACACACACGTACACACACACACACACACGTACACACACACACACACACGTACACACAGTACACGGAGATTTTTAACAAGCAGTGATGAATATTAACCTTTCAGATCGGGGGCCCCCGGAACAAGCCCAACACACATGCACTATGCATGGGGACAAACACGTGGAGAGTAGTTCCCGCTAACAGACTACCCTCTCCCCCCCGACCCCCCCCCCTGATCAAATGGAACTGTTGAACCATCGCCAACGCACGTCCGGCCAGAGTCGCCCCCCCCCCCCCCCCCCCCCCCCCCCCTGTAATGTAGATGGATTCCGTGAGTTATGTGCATTAGCCGACTCCGTCATCAGTTAGCCCAGTTCGACGACGGCGGCATTTAAAGGCGGCCCAGATGGCTTTCCGTCCCACGGGAACGTCGTAACCGTCCGGAAAAAACCTTTCACTGAGTGGGAGCAATCGATGCAAAAACCTGAAAAACAACAGGCATTCACAATAGCACCGTATTCACATCCTGTCGCGTCTGGAAACGGGCCCAAAACATGCCTCCACAATTACACAAGGGCTCTGTGAAGCTTGGAGCAAAGTGTTCGGTTCTCTGCGGAGAGATAAACAACGGTAATTTGAGAGTGTCGTACGGCGAACGCCGTTTCGGTCGGGATGCTCTGCGGGGACGTTCGTGAGAGGGCTAGAACGGCTCATGCGAAACGCTGCACGGTGACTCTTAATAACAGCCTCCGCAAATGTATTCTGAAAACGCCACGATTCCTAATAATCACTACTAGTCCACCACGCTTCGATCTTAAGCCCCCCCCCCCCCCCCCCCCCCCCAGGAGACTGGGCCGACCCGGCTCAAATGCAGAGAGATACTGTTTGGCGGCCCAACAAAACAGCAGCCGGCACTCCGTTCGATGGCGAGGCTAATTCCGACCGGGACCCGGACCGAACCCGCTAACACTCTGCCAGCTTTAACAGCTTTAACCTGCTTAATATGCAGGGCTGACAGAGAGCACAGCGTGCGTGGCCTTTCTCTTCCTTCAGGCCTCTCCCCCCCTCCCCCCCTCCCCCCCTCCCCCCCTCCCCCCCCTCACCCTCCCCCCTCCCCTCTCCCCTCTCCCTTCCCCTCCCTCACTCCTCCGTCCCTCACTCTGTTCTTTCTCCCCCCCCCTCCCCTCTCCCTTCCCCTCCCTCACTCCTCCGTCCCTCACTCTGTTCTTTGTCCCCCCCCCCTCCCTTCCCCTCCTTCACTCCTCCGTCCCTCACTCTGTTCTCCCCCCCCCCCCCCCCCCCCCTACAGACGAGTATGAGGCCTGACAGTACGAGCGTCCGCGCCCGCTGCATATTTCACGCTAATTAAGGACTGGAGGGCAGACAGACGGAGATATGCAGCACCGCTCCCATCTCTCGCTCCGCCAGTGGAGGAATGTAATCACATTTCTCTGTCTGTGTGTGTGTGTGTGTGTGTGTGTGTGTGTGTGTGTGTGTGTGTTTGGTATGCACTAGCCGTTGCATGTAACAAGCGTACAGTACATTATATCACATCAATGCTGAGAATGCACTCACCAAGTATTTTATGAGGAACACTATACTAATACTGGGTAGGGCCTCCCTTTGCTCCTTATTAGCAACACTATACTAATACTGGGTAGGTCCTCCCTTCATTAGGAACACTATACTAATACTGGGTAGGGCCTCCCTTTATTAGGAACACTATACTAATACTGGGTAGGGCCTCCCTTTATTAGGAACACTATACTAATACTGGGTAGGGCCTCCCTTTATTAGGAACACTATACTAATACTGGGGCCTCCCTTTGCTCTCAAAACAGCCTCAATTCTTCGTGGCATTGATTCCACAAGATGTTGGAAACACTCCTTTGAGATTCTGGTCCGTGATGACATGATTGCATCACACAATCCCTGCAGATTTTTCAGGTGCACTTTCAAGATGTGAATCTACCCGTTCTACCACATCCCAAAGATGTTCTATTGGATTCAGATCCGGTGACTGGGAAGGCCACTGAAGAACACTGAACTCATTGTCATGTTCATGAAACCAGTTTGAGATGACTTTTGCATTAATATGCTGGAAGTAGCCATTAGAAGATGGGTAAATTGTGCCCTGAAGGGATGCACATGGTCAGCAACAATACTCAAATAGGCTGTGGTATTCAAACGATGATTGACTGGTATTAACAGGCCCAAAGTGTGCCAAGAAAACATTCCCCACACCATTCCACCACCTCCAGCATGAGAAGGTGTACAGGTGTTCCTAATAAAGTGTTCAGTGAGTGTATGTGTGTGTCTGTGTGAGAATTCATGCAAGTGTGTGTGTGTGTGTGTGTGTGTGTGTGTGTGTGTGTGTGTGTGTGCGTGCGTGCGTGCGTGCGTGCGTGCGTGCGTGCGTGCGTGC
>NC_139669.1:18272297-18409797 GCF_951799395.1 Argentina silus
GCACCATGGACAGCGCCTCCGCCACTAAGCGCAGCGGAACTCCACTGAAGAACAACAGACTGGTAGAACGGAAAGACGTGTTTTGCGAGCTGTTCTTTGGCGGAGCGCTCCGGGCACCACTCTGGGCAAAGAAACCAATCAAATTGATTAGTATGCAGAAGCGCGTTTGGTGGACACAAAACCTCACAAAGCAGGCTACGGTAGCCCATAGGCCTCATTCTGGACAGGACCCGGACAGGGTCAATGCCCCTGTTTGTCACACTCACATGACCCGCAAAACGTCCTGTAGTGTCAGTGATACACACACACACACACACACACACACACACACACACACACACACACACACACACACACACACACATACATACACATGGTCATGGTAGTCATGTCTCCCCAGTCTGACACAGTCCCCTTCACAAAGTCTTCCCTCTCTAAGTGTTGTCGTGAGGCGGGCCGACATGCCTGTACTCGGTCGCTTGACTGAGCAGCTGTCGTTCCCCGAGGCTGTTTAGGCTCGGTTACTCATACGGTAGCCTGCGTGTGAACGATCAGCCAAGCAGCGTGGAACAGGGTAGCCTAGGCGACCGGCGGGGGCATCAACGTGGAACCGGGTAGACTAGGCGATCGGCGGAGGCATCACCGTGAACAGAGGGAGCCTTGAAGTTTTTGCATTCCACTTTGGGAATCTCAAATTGGCCTAACTGTCAGAATAGGCAGGACATATGTGATACAGAGTACGATGAAGCTTCTATGGCCATGGCCTGAGGCTGGTGAAATGTAGAAGTTGTTCCTGCTGCTTCGTTGTAAGGGCCAAAAGATTTCTTTCATTTTTCTCACTTCAAAAGTGAATTATTTCAATTTTCTAAAGATGAAAGCAAACAATTCTACAGGTTTAGACCCGTTTCTATTAATAGGCGGCAAGCACCCAAAGACAGTATTACGGGTGATCACACCTAATTACCAGGAGTATTTTAAATACATTTTAATACACATGAAACCAGTGAAATACGGCGGCAATGAGTTCTCGCCTGTTAACGGCTGATAAATGTAATTGGAACTTTAAGATGTGCAGTCAGGTGAGGCGAAACAATATTGAAAGGAGTTTCACATTACCTCCAAGCGAATATCCATTTACCAATTTAGCTTATTATTTTTTTCATTAATTTCTTTATCTGTGTGTTCATAGTGCCAACTCGATTCATACCTGTCCATCAAACTCTGGGTAATGTTATTGCTGATTTCCCCCTGAAATGGACATAATTTCACTAACGAGGAGGAGGCTAAGATTGGGATTTGAAACATCAAAAAAACTGAGTAGGACGTGAGTGCCCTCTAGCTGTTGACACCGTCTACACATCTATGAGGGACATTGAGGCGATGATTCATTGGTTTAAACAGTTGACAAATACAGTCTGACTGAAAGAACAGAGGGCAAGTCATTGGAAACGTTTAATAATCATCCATCATCCCCTTCATACATTTTCATTTCCCCATATCTATCTACGTACAGTGCATACATGCAAATATAACAGTACTTTATCATCCATTACAAAAGTAAACGGAAATTCTTCTTTTTGCATAAAAGAGAGAGAGAGAGAGAGAGAGAGAGAGAGAGAGAGAGAGAGAGAGAGAGAGAGAGAGAGAGCTGTATGAGAGATGTATTTGAACTCTTCCCCACATTGTGTCAGAGTATTTGGACAGTCTGTCAGAGATGCTGGAGTCCTCCAGGTCTTCTCGTTGCTAGAAGAGGCTTTTGGCGACGGTTGTAGGTGTGGCTAACGAAGCTGTTCCCTTGGCAACGGTGTGAGACCTGCCTACCTCCCCTTCATCACCACCCACTGGGGGTTTTAATGCACCATGAAACTGTTTCATGATCTAGAGGCGACTTCATCCTGTTGTGTTGATACATTGTGTGATCAGTGGTGACTTGGAGTGTTGGCTCACCAATGGCTGCTCTGGGCGGGGACGTCCTCCTCGTCCATGATTCGTGGAAGCCGGCCACTAGCCCCGCCCTCCAGGTAGCCTGGCTTCACGGTGGGCGTGTCTACCAGTTTCCTCCTGTTCAGGTCTAGATAGAACAATTGACTGATTGATTGATTGATTGGTTGAATGATTGATTGACACTTTATCGATCACACAGAGGAACTTAGAAGTAGAGACATGAACACAGTTCAGAGAGAGTGAGAGGAAAATTGTGTTCTGGAACACATCCACTGAAAAGACCCCAGGGGAATGTCACTCACCAGTAATAGCCAATAGCATCTTCCGCCTAGCTCCAAAAGTGGACACGCCTACTTCCTTCAGATCTTCATCAGACAGCGTCAGGAAGGTCTGGTAGTCGATCTGGATGAAGAGGGGCACGGATGGACCACGTTACCCTTCTCTGTGTGTGTGTGTGTGTGTGTGTGTGTGTGTAAATGTGTAAGAGTGCAATTGTGAGTTTGTGTGTGTGTGTGTGCATGCATGTGTGTGTGCATGCATGTGTGTGTGTGTGAGAGAGAGAGAATCTATCAGTCCACCTATGCTCCAGGGGGCGCCCTACCTCTTGCTGTTGGAACACATCAGTGTACTTCCCCAAACCCAGCTGACTCAGGAGTCCTGGGAGGTCGTCTGTGGGCTGGGGGGAGGGGCTACGCCGGCTACCGGTCGACGCCCTGACAGAGGACACACCCTCAAAGTAGTTACTGCCGCTCAGGAAGCTCTCCGCTAGGATCCAGGGTCCAAGTTTTCCAGATGTGAAGGTCAGAGGTCAAAAGGAGGAAAGATATGAAAACGTTGAGACATAAAGAAGATATAGAAGACGAAGAAGAAAAAAAATATATATATTTTCTCGTTTTACTACTCATGGATGAAAACACTTACAGGTTTTGTCAGTTCGAGTTCTGTTTGTTGCCGACACAAATGGGAAGGAGGAAGTGGAAGAGGAGAAGGAGGAGGAGAAATTAGAGGGGGAGGAAGAGGAGGAGGAAGAGGGGGAGGGGGAGACGGGGGAGGTTGAAGAGGAGGAACCGCGTCTGTCTCTCCAGTTCCCCGAGTTGCTCCCGTTACACACTCTCTCCATCCCGTTCTGAGGCCCCCATGTCTACGGAGAGAGAGAAAGGAGAGAGAGAGAGAGAGAGAGAGAGAGAGAACGAGAGAGAGAGAGAGCAAGAGAAAGAGGTTACTTATGTTTATACTTTGTTTATCTCCTTAATAGGCTATACTTTGGAACTTCATCCTCCCCACTTTCTGCCTTTCACTTTCTTCTCCTCTCTCGGTCTCTCTCTCTCCCCCCCCCCTCCCTCCCTTCCTCCCTCCCTGAGGCTGAGTGGATCAGACAGGATGGTAATTGGCGCTCACAGTTTTCTCTCCTCTTCTCTGTGTTTCTCGGGGCAGGAATACCGACGGAGCCAAACCCTGAGAATAATCATATTTCTAAACAAGCGCCTCGTCTTGCTCCGCGTCTCTCTTCACCGCAAATAATCAACCGCTCAGCCGAAACACACACTCTCGCTCTCTAATTCCCTCTCGTAGAGAAACACAGAAGTCATCAGACAACTGCCTCTCGCATCTATTAACTCAGATTAGCCTGCTCTGCCTGACTAGCCTCCGAGCTTTCGGGGAGAGCGGCTGCCTTGATGCTGTTTGAAAACCCTGGAGGAGAGGAGGAGGAGGAGGAGGAGGAGGAGAGGGGGAGAGGGTTAGCACCTGTTGGAGCAGCCCCGGCTGAACACTGTTGTCTGTTGGCAGTGTCTTTTAAATATTTAAAGGTTATTTTTTAGAGTGTGGCAGTCCCACTTGTATTGGATGGAGACAGTGAAGAAAGACAGGAAAGTAAGGAGGAGAGGGTATGCCAGCAGGGTACGGGCCAGATTCGAACCCATGCCGACATGGGCATGTGTGTGCAATGTAGGCAGCGGTGCTGGACCACTGGACCACCCCAGGCCACTCTGTTGGCAGTTTTTGAAGTCTACGTAGGTTCAGGCAGGGCACTTTAAGGAGAAAGGCAGCTGGCTGTCAGGTGACTGACAGGTGTCAGGTGATGGACAGCTGAAACCACCTATGAAAGAAAGCAACATGTCACATGTTCACGGGACCAGGCTTTAAGGGCTGTGTTGATACACTCCACCATAGGCGAGCAGTTGTTTGCCACTGGCTATGAGACATTTTGCGTCGTTCCATCCACCACCCCAGCCTCCACCTGCAGGTGTTTTACCTACCTATAAAGGGTTTGAAAAGATTATGGACTCCCCGTCTTATCATTTTGGATGTTATGTTGTTTAACTTCAAGCCGGGAGCTATATCAGAGCGGAACCATCCAATTACGGCAAACCTAATGTACTACCATTTTTTATTAAACTTTATTAAACTCACTAACTGCCAAAGAATTCCAGAACACTCACCACACCTAGAGTGCCAAGTGTTTTATGTGGTGTTTACCTAACAACAATACTTTGATTGGCTACAAAATGAAGCATCATCATTTATGCATTTTTGGTGAATAAAGTCACCCTCGGCACTGTAGAATGTTGACCATTTGATAGACTTTATTCACCCTTGACACTGAATGAGTTAAAATGACATAAGTGGCTGGTGTTACCAGGGTTAGGGGTCGTACCTGTGGTTGGCCCACGGTTCCCAGGTAGGTTAGGGTTAGGGGTGTTACCTGTGGTTGGCCCGTGGTTCCCAGGTAGGTTAGGGTTAGGGTTAGGGTTAGGGTTAGAGGTGTTACCTGTGGTTGGCCCGTGGTTCCCAGGTAGGTTAGGGTTAGGGTTAGGGTTCGGGGTGTTACCTGTGGTTGGCCCGTGGTTCCCAGGTAGGTTAGGGTTAGGGTTAGGGTTAGGGTTAGAGGTGTTACCTGTGGTTGGCCCGTGGTTCCCAGGTAGGTTAGGGTTAGGGTTAGGGTTAGGGGTGTTACCTGTGGTTGGCCCGTGGTTCCCAGGTAGGTTAGGGTTAGGGTTAGGGTTAGGGGTCTTACCTGTGGTTGGCCCGTGGTTCCCAGGTAGGGTTTGTAGCTGCGACGGCTGATGTTCCGCAGCTCTTTGATGGCCTCAGCAGGCATGGACTTAGAGAAGCCCAGACCGCTCCATGTGTCTGTGGGGGTCTGGACCTCCGTCACCACCGGCTTCCTCTGCATGGCTGGGAGAACACACACACACACGCACGCACACATATACACAATTACATACACACACACACACATACACAATTACATACACACACACACACACACACACACACACACACACACACACACACACATACACAATTAACTACACACACACACACACACACACACACACACAGTCAGACTAGACATCATATATCATATCCAGCTCCTCCCATGACAGGCAGTGGTTTAATTGGTGAGCTGTTTCAGGTGTTGAATGATGCAGATTAATAGAGAGTGGTGTTTCATTACTGGGATACAGAATGTGCTTAATGAAGCGCAACAGAGGTTGATACTGAGCACATGCACACACACACACACATACACACACACACACACACACACACACACATACACCAACATTAGACTGTGATTGTGTCCCAGGAGTGAGTACTGTATGTCTTTATGTTAGTAGAACCAAGAGTGTAATCAAGCGTGCTTACTAAGTACAGTATGTGTGTGTGTGTGTGTGTGTGTGTGTGTGTGTGTGTGTGTGTGTGTGTGTGTGTGTGTGTGTGTGTCAGTCACATAGACAGACATATGGGTATCTTAATGACCAGAGGCAGATGGCTCATTCAAGCTGCTAATTCAAAATCCCATAAAGCAACACTGTGGGAATTCAGAACCATTTGGCCAAAGATACTCAGATTATCGCTCATTCTGAACGATAGATGTGTGTGTGTGTGTGTGTGTGTGTGTGTGTGTGTGTGTCTAACCAACAGAGTGTATTGGACTAAAGAGTGTATGTTTAGTAGGAGTAGCAGTGCTCCTCTTCTATCTCTTTGGCACAGTGCAACCCATAAGTAGGTGCTCTTCATCAACTGTTTGGCAATGTGCAACACTTAAATGGATCCCGTCTATCAATTCTCTGGCTCAGAGCAACACACGAATGAGTGTTCCTCCCATCACTGATATAAATAACAAACAAGAGCTGCCTTGTACTTAATAACATATGTCACATATCCAGTCATATTATGCCATGAAAACACATATTTGGCTCAGTGCAGTGGTTAAATCCCTTATTCACAATGGTTGGGCCTGGCGCGCCACTTAACTCGGTCCCTGAGGCTTTGCCCACACCAAGAGGATTCTTTGGACCAGCAGTTGGCAACTGATCACAAACGAATGGATGAGGATCATCTACTGTAGATTTGACTGATGTCTGTCTGTTCTTAAAATATGAGTTTCACCGGTACTTCACATCATTCATATCAGTAGGAAAGGCGACCAGAAAAGGAGGTTGTTGTTGTTATTGTTGTTGTTGTTGTGTGAAAGCAAGCTCTGGGAAGCAACGTCTGTCCGGGAACTCTTTGGGGAATCCACGAGGCAAAGACATTTAAAAACGCTCACCTCGGGTTGCCAGCAGTTTCTTCTTTTCGTAGTCGTAGTCCTGCAGAAACAGCAGAAGGGAATGGCGCAGGTAAATATGGAGAGGAGAGAAAACAAGGTTTCCTCTGAGTGATGTTGGAGGAGAGGGAAACCTGATTTACTGTGAGAACAGACACTGACTCCATCTGGCACTTCCCATCATTACCGTGGAGATAAAGTCATTATCCCCACGGTAACCTTTGATTCAGGGGAGACAGAGTGGGCCAATAAGACCAGACCAAAGCAACAACAACAACCATCAACAGACAGACATTCAATTCCGTGAGGGTAAAAAAAAGCAGCAAATGAATTTGTGACACCACCCACAATGCCACAAATGAAATAAAGCTAGCCCTATTCCATTACTCAGTATGTGCACGCGTGTATCCAAGTATGACCTTGCAATTCCATCTTCCAGCAATACAAGTTTGAAAAATGGTATGCATGCCTTCTCTTCTCGTCCATCTTTACCTTATTAAAGTTTAAATGTACTCCATTCTAACATAGAATTCACACGTGAAAAGTATCTGTCGAACTTCACACGTACTGCACAGTGTCATGATCAGTGTTCAGTCTTCAGCCTTCAGGCTACATCTTAACGATCCCTCCTAAAGACCTCTTCACCCTCACTACCCCCCTGTACTAACCCTAACCCTAACCCTAGAGACCTCTTCACCCCCACTACCCCCCCTGTACAAGTTTCTCTCCTGTTAATAACAACAACAACAAAAATCCTTCTTCTAGCATTGTGACTGCCTATGGCCCCTGGTCCGAGCATTGATTACTTTATCTCATGATGACTGATGGATAGATGATTCACTTACTTCAACAAATGGATTTGCCTTTGGATAAAGGCGTCTGCTAAATGCCATCGATGTAAATGTAAAAAATGTAAAGTGTGTACTGTGACGTTGTTATGGAGTCAGACGTGGCTCACTTTGATGAAGACCTCACCCGTACCTCACGGTCGTATGGAACCATCAACATAAGTTGAATATTTTCCTCCTATTTCTTTGAAATGTAATACGTTTCCTGTTATTGCGTACATCGTTCCTGGACGAGTCAGAGAGAGCGTCCTGGGGATGAGTCACCTCTCGCCTCAGGCTGTTTCCTCTGTCACCCCTCCCTCCCTCCGTCTCTCCGCTTGGCAGCCTGCAAGAGAGGAGCCGCGCCATAGTCAGGTGTGAGCCGCAGAGCATGAAGGCTGTTTGAAAGACTTCGCTGACCAACAATGATCTTTTCCAAGGGCTATTTTTTTTAATTTTATGAGAGGCTCTCCTGAAATGCAGTCCCTTTACAAGGGGCTATGATCTACCATCTGGCAGGACTGTTTTACTGTCCACTACACAGCAGTACATAGGTTGGTTCCTGATATTTCCCAAGCCTGACAATGTACAGGTATTGGTAGAACAAAAGGTTAATGACAGGCGATGAAGCGTGAAATGGTTCATCGTTACACGTTCTATGTTGTGTTGTGAGATGGGAGCTTGGTAGCTTTACCTAGGAGTCATTGCCTGACCCGTGGAATGGCGTCTTCCTTGGTTCAGAAGCCTGAACACCTCAGGGCCCTGGAGACTACCCCTCCGGCTCATCATTGCCACCCTGCTCATGAATTCATTGACCTCTGAGGTCATCGGCCCGGGGCTCTCGTCCTCTGAAAGGCTGGACGGATCCTCGTTCTCCGGGATCTGAGGAAGCAACATGTGGTGGTTTGTTGTCATTGTTGGTTCGGTAACCCAGTCTCCAAATGTTTCTGCAGACCAAAGAATACGGTCTGTGTGGTTGTGTTATCTAGCTGTACTGGCAGGTAAATACGAAAGGACAGAACACATTACATAAGGAGGTACTGACTTGTAACCTGATTGTTTCTGCTGTCAGGACTGCAGAGTCACTACCGATCTTCCGCTGTAGATTGAAAACCCATCTCTTCAGGCTACATCTTAACAGTCCCTCCTAAAGACCTCTTCACCCCCACTACCCCCCCTATACTAACCCTACCCCATACCCTAGAGACCTCTTCACCCCCACTACCCCCCTGTACAAGTTCTCTCCTGTTAATAATAAAAAATAATAATAATAAAACAAATAAAAAAAAGGCTTCTAGCATGACAGCTGCCAATGGCCCCTGGTGTGAGCATTGATGACTTTGTCTTATGATGATTGTTGGATAGATGATTCACTTACTTAAACAAATGTATTTGTTGTAAGTCGCTTTGGATAAAGGTGTCTGCTAAATGCCATAAATGTAAAAATTTAAATGGTTTGAATCAGTTGTTGCTTTTGCTAATATTTGCTAATGCCTTCCCCTGACAACTTACCCTAACCGTAACCACTCAAGTTAAGTTAATGCCTACTTTAACCATAACCAGTCAAAGTTAATGCCTAGCCTTAAACCGCCACGCAAGTCTTAATTCATGTAACTCTTACGCAATGTATCTTATGTCAAAACAGGTGATCAAACGCTGGTACAGCCAGATAATACGATCCCTCCAGACTGTATTTCCTTGGTCTGCAGAAACGATCCCCCAGAATGTAATCATTTGGAGACTATGTTGTGTTTAGGTGTGTTGATTCATGTTTTATGTGATGGTGATCCTGGCGCTCCAGACCTTCTCCAGCGGTCTGCTGTCTGTTCCCTTCAGCCCCATCCGCCCTTCCTCAGTGGGAGGGGCCAGACCAGGTGGAGGAGAGAGGCGGGGCTTTGTCTGCAGGGGAGGGCCAATCACTGTCTCGGGGGTGTGCACAGTGCCTAAGAAAAAGGAGGAGCAGATCATCGAGAAGATGATTGGTCAAATCAGTAAAGAGCAACAAAGACACTTTATTTAACATTGTAACAGACAGAACAGACAAGCAACCATTGATATCCCAAAATAAACTGCATAGCACCCACCCACCCACACACACACACACACACACACACACACCGTGGTCGGAGAGGCGAAGCTGCTGGAGCAGCATGTTGAGCCAGTAGTTGGTCAACCCGTTACCGGATAGCATGGGGTCAGGGGTCAGCTTGGTTGCCGTGGTAACCTCACTGGAGTCCAGCCCCAGCAGCAGACGGCGAGCCTCATACAAACTGGACACGTTCCTTTCCAGCCCCTTCACCACCACCGACTGGGAAATGTAGTCCCACACAGAACACTGTCTCATTGTCCAACACACAACACCATGTCCTCTAAGACTACAAGAGCACAGTACAGGAAACATAGCAATGTCAGCATCACAGTGCAATAATGACCTGCAAGCTACTGCACTGCTAGGAGAGGAAATGCTGGCTGTGTACACGGAGCAGGGTAACGTGGGTAATGTAGTACCTTGGCTGTCTGTTTGACCTTCGGTTTGACGCTGATGAAGACCTCCAGGCTTTGCATCATCTGAGCCAGCCGCCGAGGGTCCGCCTCCCCGTCCTCCCGCATGTCAAACATCAGACACACAGGAAGACAGTCCTGCCACGCCACAGAGACAGAACACACATGAAACAGTCGTCAAGTTGTTGCAAACAACCCCCGCAATTCCACTTGCACCGACCAAGTCTCGAACTTGCAACCTCTGACTTGCCAACACACATGACCGTCTCCTCAAATAGCCGATGTTAACCAGCTACGCTATCGAAAAGCTAGCAATTCGACAGTGCAGATGGGTGGGGGTATTTGCACTTGAGGAGTGAGTTTACCATCTCAACTCGGTTACGTACATACTGACCTGACTGAACTGTTGTCAGGTCAGGTCTGTTGTTCAGTCTGTTCTTAAGCCGGACGGGCCCATAATTGGGCCAAAATTCTGCTTTAATTTGCTTATTAATTTGATTATTGTTTACTTTACCTCCTTGTCATGTGTAGTATGTTATTCTGAACTATGATCTGAGCATATCCACACAAAACTTCAAGGTGTTCCCAATCAAATGGCATCCTGCTTTTGCATCTGATCCTCATATTTCTAGTGTTATAAGCAGTTTAGTTTGGGTCTGGTTTTGAGGCGGAAATGAGTCAAATAGGGCATTCATCTTAAGAGGTTAAATCAAAAGAGTCCGTTGACCGTTCACAAAGACGGAAGTGAACTTGAACTTCCTCTCACCATGAGCTGTTGCCTGGCCAGACACACTCCGTCTGGGCTGCCCTGGATGAGCAGGGAGGGGGGGTTCTGGGGCCCGCTGAGGTCCGGCAGGACGATCTGGGTCTGGGTCTGGTGCATCACGCCCAGGAAGTGAGCCCCATTCTGGCCCAGCAGGAAGAGGTGCTGCTGGGATGTGACGTCCAGCTGGGTACTCACCATGCCAGTGACCCCGGTCTGACCCCCGACCTCTGACCCCAGCAGCAGCTCCATCAGCACACACACCGCCTTCTGTTAGGGGGAACAGTTCGGAGGGAGAGGGAGAGAGAGAGAAAGAGAGGGAGAGAGAGGGAGAGAGAGAATGTAGAGAGTGAGTGAGCAAGAGAAATTGCATCTGGAGAGAGATAGAGAGAATGTCTCCTACTGTACATGCAGTGTGTGTGTGTGTGTGTGTGTGTGTGTGTGTGTGTGTGTGTGTGTGTGTGTGTGTGTGTGTGTCAGCGTATCACACGGACCTTGACTGCGGCAGAGTTGCCCTGCAGGCCACGGACCACGCAGCAGCTGCTGTAGAGGCGAGGCTGAGCCCTGAAGCTCACGCTCACACCCAGAGCCTGCGCCACCTGCTGGACCACTGGGGAAGCTGCATCCGGCAGGGCCTGGGGAACAAGGCTCACCGGCAGGTCAAAGGTCAACACCAGAGGCTGGAGGTCCTACGGGAGGAAGAGAGAGAAGAATGAAAGACAAACAGACACACAGAGATGACACAATTACATATTATAGTGCCAGCACAGAAACAGAACAGAATGTCTGCTTCCTTACGAATACATGTATGCAAATGTATGCAAAATATAAAAATATGTTTTAAGCCCCCTAAATGGTCCTACACACTGACAGGGTTTTTCAGCCCACTCAGCTTTGACTCCTGCTACAGTGCAATCGCTTTGTCGGTCTATTTCAAACAACATACACTCAATAGTGACAGTAGACACACACACACAGGAATGTAAAATAAACACATATATGATACACCCAGTACACCCAGTAGGCCCAGTGTAACCCATGGAAGACTGAGATGTGGTCCACTCACTCGTATCCTCCTCCTGGCTGCCTCCACCCCTTGGACCGGCCCGGCGATGGACACCTGGACAGGCCAGGCAGAGAGAGGGGAGGGAAGAGGACGTTAACTTGCAACAGTGCTTGGTTAGAAAGTTGTGGATGACATCACTCAAATATAATGTCACATGCTTTCTTTTGGAGAAAAAAGATGGGGTTGCCGATGGGCAAAACGAGAATGACAGGAAAATGATGGCTGGTTGCTAAGGGACAGTACCTGGTTGCTAAGGGACAGTACCTGGTTGCTAAGGGACAGTACCAGGTCGCTAATGGACAGTACCTGGTTGCTAAGCGACAGTACCTGGTTGCTAAGGGACAGTACCTGGTCGCTACGGGACAGTACCTGGTTGCTAAGGGACAGTACCTGGTTGCTCTTCTCGCCGGTGGCGTTGTGACGGTTGGAGTCGGGGAAGTGAATGTGACATGATGTCATCTCCATCACCTTCTTGATGTTCCCGCCCCCTTTCCCAATCACATGCGAGTGCTCCGTGTGAGCCACGTCCATCTTCAGGGTCACCTTGTTCACCTTAGAGACGGGGAAGAAACACTCACTATACTGTATGTTCTTACTTGTTTTCTTCATGAGGTAAGATAGAGGGTGCTCGCTGATATAAATAGACTCAGTCGTTTTCTTCAACAGGTCAGGTAGGAGGTTGTCATTGTATGGATTTGAACTCTCACCTTGGTTTCCAGAACTTCTAGAATCTTCTTTTTGGCATCCAGAACATTGGCTCTCTTCCCCTCCACCTTCACATGGGGGTCTACGACACAAGGACACATATGATGGATGGAACTTTACAAGTAATGCAATGTCTTAACAGTCCCTCCTAAAGACTGCTTCACCCTCACTACCCCCCCTATACTAACCCTAACGCCGAGACCTCTTCTCCCCTGCCACCCCCTGTACAAGTTCTCTCCTGCTAATAAAATGTATTTAAAAAAAAACAAAAAAAATTACGACTGCCAATGGCCCCTGATGTGAGCATTGATTACTTTGTCTTATGATGACTGTTGGATAGATGATTCACTTAGTTAAACAAATGTATTTGTTGTATGTCGCTTTGGATAAAGGCGTCTGCTAAATGCCATCAATGTAAATGTAAATGTTACTTCAGACTTTATTTTCATGCATTGGCAGCACGTTAGTGTTATGATGGAGATGGTGTCAAGATGGAGTCCGATATCAGAGAGAGTTCAAAGGCCAATCACCTTTCTTTGACTTGGCTCCAATCTTCAGCTTGGACGGCCACTTCACCTGGGTGTCGGTCTCCCTCATCACCTGGGTGACGAGAACCATGAGAAGAGAAACCCAGGGGTGTGAAAAAGAGGAGGAAGAGGAAGAGGAGGGGAACCAAACTCCTGACTACAAGAGCAACACAAGTCTAAGTGTCCCAGGGACACACTCACACAATACCCAAACACACACACTTACACACAATACACAAACATACACACACTTACACACAATACACAGAGAACACATAGGTTATTCAGAGAAGACAATGCTCCATTTGCATTTCAAAGAATGGCATTTCTTTTTACCTCCATAACAACAACAAACAAAGTAACAATGTATTTCCAAAGTCTGTTTGGAAAGTAATTCAGGTTTTATATTTTCTATGTAGAAGACCTCTGTGGATACAAATACAACTGCTTCTTAAGTAATAGAATGTGTTATGTTATTTTTGATGGAGGTGTGGTCCCCTGATTAGTAAGTATTTCTGAGAATGACTGCTATTGTTTCATCTCCTTCTTTCTTTCTCTCTCTCTCCTTCACCTTCTCTCCACAGTAACATTTATAAAATACTTACTCTCTCAAAGAACTCTTCACCTGTGAGACCCTCTCCATGCTTAGGGGCTGAAAAACAATCCATCAATTTATTATTCATAGCCCTTTTACAGTTTTGTCAAACGGTGCTTAAGAACGTAAACCATATAAACAATACAGACAATAAATACTGGGTCACCATTCCACATCAAATGAGATGTCGAGGCAAACCACAAAACAGCTGTTAATGATTTGTTTGAGTCAGAACAACACGCTCGGACATGAGTGTTGAGAGTTGTGAGAGAGATGTGCAGAGTAAACATTGAAACAGGGAGAGAGGTGAAATTTGCAGAGAAAGAGGGACCAAGGGTGGAACATAAACAGTTTAAAAGGGCATTGCTCCACAGTGACATTTAGAGGGATGGGGGGGAAGCCCTTAAAAAACGCCCGCCCCCCCGCCCGCCCCTTCTGATCACCAAGGGTAACGATGGCCAACGCCAAGGAATGGCCGGGTGAGCAGCATGGGGCGGAGAGAGAGAGGGGGGGTGACACCAAAAACCAAGCCCAGAGACAGCTTACCACGTCAAAGGTATTTCACTGACGCAAAGCCCCTCTAACCCTCCGAAAATGAATTAACAACCGCTGACACACTTGATAAAGCGATTGTAAAAAAAAAATACAAAAAAGTATACCCATCCCCCAATATCTTTCGTTCCAATTCGGCTAAAAGTCCCTCCCAAGAGGATGCAGAGGTTCACAGTCTGTTTATCATACCCATCTGGTTCACTTTGAGCTGTGGGACTTATTCACAGTACTACCTTTAAAAAGAAATGTACACACACCCAAACACACACACACATACACACACACACACACGCACACACACACACACACACACAGAGACAGACACAGACACAGACAGAAAGACAGACAGACAGACAGACAGACAGACAGACAGACAGACAGACAGACAGACAGACAGACACAGACAAACACACACTTTGTACTTTCTACTGTACACATTCTTAACAGTGTTGAAGCCTCTCAAACAAAGTAAAAAAAACACCCACTCATTCACGCAGATGATTTTGCCTGTCACAGAGTTTTCCCTGAGCACGGGGGAGGCATTTGTCATGAACCTGTTGTGTCCTGATAAGTTACCCAGACAGACATGTCTACATTGACAGGAACGATAACACTGAAGCCCTCACGCTTCCGACGCCCCACCGCTCCGAATAAATCAGCTACCGCAGATGATAAATCATACTGATCCACTGGCTAACTTTACCATAGAACCTCACAATGACATCAGCAGATAACTTGGCAATACACAGGAGGGTCAGACTGGTGCTGGAACAACCCGATACTTCAAAACGCACCAGGGTCTTGAAATAGACAAACAGGCTCATCATCGGCCCAACTCACTTCAGCTCAGAAGACATACCCAGGATAGCAAACCCAGCAAGCTCCCTCAAAAACATGTTGAGATGAACTACATGGCTTTGTCAAGGACGAGTGTACACTCCACATAGAGGTTCAACCGCTGGTCAGAGTGAGTGGTTGTCCTGACTCACGGTACGACCGCAAACTGGAGTGGACCGCACCTGCTCAGCCCGCTTACCGTACAGCATGGTCTCCAGCTTCTTCCTGTCGATGCGGAACCTCTCCTCCACACACTCCGGGTCCGAATGTTCTCTTGCCAGATACTCCTGTCCCAGTCCGGAGTGTCCAGCATCTTCCTCTTCCTCCTCCTCCTCCTCCTCCTCTCTGTCAGGGTGGGCCAGGTACGTGGAGGGGAGCTGCATCGGGCTCTGGGTGGGCTCGGGGCTGTGTTCTGAGCCGGGTTCTGGGTCAGGCTGTGGTGGTTCTGTCTGGGCCGGGTTAGGGGTGCTCTCCTCCGTGGTGGTGGCCATAGCAGGACTGAGCCTCCGTCAGTGTGTCCACGGAGACAGAGAGAGAGAGAGAGAGAGAGAGAGAGAAACGTGGAAGAGAAGGGGCAAGAAACACCCCCTCTGTATCCATAGCCCCCCCCCCCCTTTTACATACCCGCCTCCTCCTCCACACACAACACGTTTTGGGCACACACACACACACACACACACACACACACACACACACACACACACACTTCAACGGGCTGTGGTGCATGGGGAAGAGACAAAGTACCCCCAGCTGCTATGCTATGCATTACCATTCTCCTTCTCCTGCTATGATTGTGCATTAGGTAGAGTCACTACAGTGTGTGCAATGCCTCAATGTCATCTTTCCAGTAGTAGGTATTTGGGAGAGATGCCTTTACTTTCTTAGTGATTTCGGGTAGTTGGAGTTTTTGCTCCTATTCACTTTGACACTGGCCTGACAGGCAACGTCAGAGCCTCTGAATTAGAACTGTTTGCTCACGGACATGCAGATACACACGCATTCCTTCCTGATCAGAGAAACATTCAACAGAAATCAAGTGAACCCAGAGAGTGTCTGAATGGACCAGCGCTTACATTAAAGACCCCCCCCCCCCGCCCCAAATCCTGAATGAGAGGGAGAGGGCTTGAGATTCCAGAGATGGGGGGAGGGGGTCAGGGGGTTTGGGTGGGTGTATAGGGGAGGGGGGGGAGAGAGTCTGCGTGTGGGGGGGGGGCATGGAACAATACTTGGGATAAAAGATCCCCTCCGCTAACAACCCGCTCCAGCACTGTGTTTGCCACTGTTGCCTAGCGACCCATTTGTTTACGAACAAGCAGACGGTGAGAAAGTCATAAACTTCTGCAAAGGGGGGAAATGGGTCACGAAAGACAAAAAGAGAAGAAATCTCCACAGCATTTCATACCGCTTTCACCTCTCTACGACATCCCACAAGTCCCAAAATACAAAATAGATTTTTTCAAATTCAACAGTTCTTAAAGTGTATCTAACAACATTCTCAGATACTACTTCAGCAGCCTCTGCTTTCTATATCGCCCACAAAAATATCACCTCAGGCAAATGTGAGATGCTCGTGAGATGAGTGACATTGGCTGAAACGTGAATACACTGCCTCCCCAAGCTTCCGTTTTTTTTATTTTCTTCCATGCGGGAGACCTCTTCCTCCATGTAAAAAATATTCCTGTTTACGAAAAAAAAAACTAGGAGTATTCGCCTGAGGGAAGATTGCTGAAAACTCAACAGATCATCACCATGGAAACTGGTTAAGATCTTAACTCCATTTGAGGTCAACCCCCCCCCACCCTACCCACTACCCTTGTTACTCTCTGAAAGAGTAAGAGTGTTATTCCAGTAAAGGAGGCACGTCACTGTTTGACCCTGAAAGACACAGAGTAACCAACGGGCTAGACCACTTTTACTAGGGCCCTTTGTCCCAGGACACCCCAATGCTCAGGAATGGGCACAGAGTGCCCTTTATATGTGTGCGTGTGTGTGTGTGTGTGTGTGTGTGTGTGTCTGCCTCTCTCTCTTTCTTTCACACTCTCTCTCAGACAGACAGACAGAGAGACAGAGAGACAGACAGACAGACGCACGCGCACACACACACACACAATCAGAGAGAAATGGGGTATTTCTACCTGATTTCATACACTGAAAACTATGGACCCTCCTATAGGTACGAGCTGCCAGACTGAAAACACTTGCAATGCTTTTGCCACAGATGTCCACAGAACGGAGGGTCAGCTTAGTGATGTGGATGATCTTTCATCCACGACTGGCTTCTGGAGTTGTACGAACAATAACAATGTTCCATCTGTTTTGTTTATTGCAAAAGTATTGAAGTGAAGTTTATTGTCAATGTATTTAAATTAAGTTGAAAACATGCACATCGACCAATGAAGACATACATCACAGAGAGTCATACTGGATTTTGAAGTTCATTTCGAAAAGTCCACTGTTCACATTTTCCCAGTTTAAGAATATGAGCTGGAAGGCGTTGTGCATCTCTCTCAGACAAACTCCTTCACCCGGGAGAAAAAGGGTTGTCGTTCTGAGAATTTCAAAGCAACTTGGAAGCTTTGTGAATCTGGTCCCAGGTGTTGCTGGAAGAACAGCAGGCGGTACTCCTTCCTCCGTTTGAAAAACCCGTTAAAGCCCCAGGCAAGAGACAGGGGGTCTCGTCCCTCAGACAAGACGTGATGGAACACTGTTGGTCTCAGTGTGCCATGACACAGAACATCAGCTGTCGTCTGGCATCAAAACCTGCTGTGCTACACATCATTACTGAGGAAAAATAGGACAATAAAGTGACAATAAAATTACGTTTTATAGGACCCACATTATTAATAACTCTAAGCATTAAGAGCGTCAGTAGTAGAGTATCTTGTCACTCGTCATTCCCGTTGTGCATCCTCAGATATCCCAGTCAATTCCATGTCATTGGAAGGGCTCTAAGTGTATGAGAAACGCGTGACATTATACATTTAGTACCATTTATGGTTGTGTTCTTTCATTCCATGAGAAACATTGGTGTGAAAAATTGGTGTGTTCAAAACTTAGTATGCATGTGCGTCGTTGTGCTATAAGATAGAAAATCATGCCCGTATTTGTTTGGACAGTTAGCCTAAAGTGTACATTTGGGTTCTAGACTTCAGCTAATTGTGTTCTAGATGATGCAAACACATACAAACGGGTGATACAAACACAGAGGTGACTGTACAGTGCATACTGGTAAAAGTGTGGGGCTAGTTCACAGGCCTGGACACTGCCTTCAAAGGCCTCCACGTCATCTGGATCAGGGGAGGCGGATGCAGGTAGAAATCCTCAGATTTCTACCTCCACCAGGCTCCACTGATCTGGATGTAACATTGTCAATTTTCCATCCAATCAGATGCTTTCGTGATCTCACAGCCCATGCTAAACTTCTCCCCTTCTGACTGTGGCTGGACACAGGCCTTCCTGGCTCTACGCCTTCTTTCTCCGGTGAAAGGGTCCAAAAACACCTTTCCACTTTGACAGGATCGCTTTGTCGCAGGCCTCTTGAACGATCCCGACCCAGTCTGGGTGTCTCAGCAGTCATTCTGTCCGTCCAGCTCCTTGTGGTAGAAAGTGCACATGATCTCCTTGGAAGTCGTACGTTTTTGTTTTTTTTATCACATTCGCAAATCATCCATTCAGAATTCAGACACACCTGTGGACGCTCCCCTTTGTACCTCAGCCTCCCCTGGGTAGGGGAATAGGCGTGGTGGAGACTGACAGAACACGGCTTCCCAGACACACGGTACCCATCATGCCTTGTACATGTTGACGGGGCTACTGAGAGCCAGCTGCCCGTTGGACACCGCCTCGCTGACCTCCTCCTCCAGCAGCCCCGACATGTCCGTGTTAGGGAGGCTATCGTGGTAGCTGCAGAAGCTGACGTTGTCCTCCTTCAGCTCGATGGTCCAGAAGGGCGCGTTGATTTTGCGGTTCTGGTACTCCCGGTAGGTGTAGACCCCGCCCACCGAGCCCATCAGCACCACCACCACCACGATGATGACGGCCAGGACGATCACGTTGAACTGGCTCCAGGAGACAACTTGGAGGGCCGTTGTGGTGTTGGTGAACGGGGCCAGGGTGCTGGTCTCGGTGGTCAGCAGGAGGGTGGACTCGGAGGTCATGGTGGTGCCACTAGAGGGGGTAGTGGTGGTGGACTGGGAGGTCAGGGTCATGGCCTGGGGGGTGGTTGTCGTGGGATGTTCAGCGGTTGGAGTGACTGTTGGGGCTGAGGAAAAGGGAAAGGCAAAGGAGCAGGTTTAGTGAAGCATGCAAACCACAGAGCCAAGAAGGTGCTTGTGAAAGTGGACATCCCCACGGACTTGGAACGAGGCAGGAACTTCCTTTTTCCTTCCAACAACTGCCCCATATACAGTACAAAGAAGAGTTCAAAGGAATGACATGTATCCCAGCTCATACTCATTGTTATAAGCAATCATGACAGCTGGTGTCATCTGTCATGACAAATTAATAATTTATGACAGAGACTTTTCACCAGTTCTCACCATGGAGGATACAGCTGTGGGCGAGGGCGTCACCAGACTAATTCATTTGAAAAGAAGACCAAGTCATTTGAAAGAAATAATAATTTCTTATTATTCATGTCTAATCACTTCTATTTTATTTCCATGTTAAGGCTGCTATTAATAATCATGATGTACTACCTCACATTGACTTGCCTCACAAGTGTTAACTGTATACCTTGTTCACTGTAACGATGTCACTAACTGAAACAACAGGGCCTCTTTCTTGTCTAGTGTGCCCCCTTTGGAATGTGGAGATGACTGAAACTCATGTGCTTGTCCTTGGTCCTTATCTCTCAGCAGGCTGTTTGTGCATGTCTATAAATTGATGTGTCGAAGTGAGTCCGGCAGAGAAAAATCACTTCTGCAGACGGTTTCCCTGCGTTGATCGATTTGTCTCTCCTTATTGCAATAAGATTGAATGAAGGAGTTTGACTTGATCACACTGGAACATGGAGTGAAGACGTTTCTTCGACAACACCATCAGTACGTTACTGTTTAGGATTGCTCATTGACTAT
Source organism: Argentina silus (assembly GCF_951799395.1). Classification (NCBI taxonomy): domain Eukaryota; kingdom Metazoa; phylum Chordata; class Actinopteri; order Argentiniformes; family Argentinidae; genus Argentina; species Argentina silus. The sequence goes on from NC_139669.1 coordinate 18,292,246, forward strand.
GACTGTGCTGACTGTTTACAGCATGTTGACGTGTATACCAGTGTTTTATGATACTGATGATGTTTATTATTATTATTAGTAGTAGTAGTAGTAGTATTAATAATAATATTATATATTAATTATTATTATTATTAATAATTCATATATTCATATATTAGTATTATTATAATAATAATGATCATACTGATGATAATAATAATAATAATAATGTTTTATGACAGAGACTTTTCACCAGTTCTCACCATGGAGGATACAGCTGTGGGCGAGGGCGTCTCCTTCATAGCCCTGGGCACAGAGCTGGCAGTGTCTCCCTGCCGTGTGGTTGACACAGCCCAGGCAGTGGCCGGTCTCAAGGTGGCAGAGGGCAGGCAGGGTCTCGGGGGCCGCGTTCCCACTGCAGTTGCAGGGCAGACAGATGCTGTCTGAGTTGTAGAAGCCGTCCACACACGTGTCACAGTGGGGACCCTGGTACTCTGGCTTACACTGGTCACACACAGGACGGCCACCACTGTCTGCAAAATTGAAGAAAAAAAAAGAGAGGAGATTTATTTAAGCAAGTGCACTTTGTCCATACCCGAATGAGCGACAAACAGTACTTCTGCCACTAGATGGCGCTATCACACCAATTGATAACCACTCGTTGGCAGTCATTTTATATGGCGTGTGTTGTTCTATGTTGTACACCGTAAAGTAACAACAAACTGTCATTCCATCTGGAAACTGAACTGGGGGAATCTTAAAAAATGTTAGTGTTACTGATCTTTCTGTGATGCACCATAGGTACTTTGGATATGTTGGCCTGGGGGTGAAGGAGAGAAGATCAATGCACTCCGGACCAGAGGCTTTTCCATCCCTGGGTGAGGTCACAGTGAACAGTGAAAGGAAACGTCATGGTATTTGTAGTATGCAAATCTCAGGAGAGGACAAGCTGGGCCCTATGCCTTTCACACTCAGTGGAGATTTGGGAGGTGGGGTAGAGGTGCGTGCGTGCGTGCGTGATCTTCTGGGACACAAGCAAGGTATGTGCTAGAGGGCTCTCCCCCTCTTCTTTACCCTTCACTGCACAGTCAACCCCCCACCCACCACCCTCCTCCACGGCCCCCCACCCCTCCTTCCTCCTCCACGGCCAACTCTCAATCTTCCGAGTCAGTGGAGAGCAAGATGAGACGTGTTGAAGCAAGAGCTACCCAACACTTGCTCAAGGGGTCAAGCTGTCGCAACCGTTTTCTGCCCAAAAAGAAATGTTCTGGGGTGAGTTTCCCAAAAGATGCAAGATCTTTTAATTGCCACAATTGGTGGAATTGGTTTTCAGTATAACATGGTGGGGAACTCTACATTGACAGACATTCATGTACACATCAATGAGACAAGACAGGCAATGCAACTAACATTATGAAAAGCTTTGGAGCAAACACAATACTTTATCTGGTTTAAGCACAAAGGCCCAAGCCCAGAACGACAATGTGTGTCATTTGTCACATGGGTTTGTTTTGGTTTTGTTGAGAGAAAACGTTGAGATTTTAGAGGGTTTCAAAACTCTCTTCATACCTGCAATATAAACACCTCCGGAGTGTACCTCAGTATAACCTGAGTATACCTCACTAATCGCCTACTTCCCCTGCAATCCAAACATAATGAGTATATTATCATTTCATCTGACAATGTTGCAGCCACCAAAACCAGGAGGTTGTCACAAGGTGGTATCAAGGTTATGTTTACTAGGCGTACACATGATCTCCTGCTCTCCTGAGGAAACCGCAGTGAAAAGGCTTGATATTTGGACTCTCATGGCGCCCAAATCCTTTCCCCTTATTTAGCACTGAAAATACAGAAGCACTTCTGTCCAAGTGTTGTAAATCAAAACAAACGCAGGGGAACACTGCTATCCTGCTCAACCCCCGGTTGCAAAGGAGAGACCCAGGAGTAAGCCCAGGTTCCTGTGATGGATGGGCCAGTGGTTGCTGTGGCAGGCTGGGACACTCACCTATGTGGCAGCTGCCTGAGGAGGTGACGCTGGAACATGGACAGGGGACGCAGACCTCAGAGAGGGCGGTGGAGGGCCTACGATAGAAGTTATACTTGCATTCTTCGCAGCTGGGTCCTTTGGTGTTGCCTTGGCAGCTCAGGCAGATGCCTGAAAGAAAAGAAGTGAGGACAGGGGGAGTTGGGGGGGGGGGGGGGGGGGGTTGGGGAGACAGTTAACGGAGCCGGCTGATGCAAGCCACGGAGCTGACTGATGCAAGTGATCTTACTCAATGACTTAACAGAGTTGAAGGAAGCTGCGCAAGGCAGAAGGACTGAGTGGGGAAAAAAAACCAGGCAGGCATACACAGAGGACTGTAGAAAACCAGGCAGGCATACACAGAGGACTGTAGAAAACCAGGCAGGCATACACAGAGGACTGTAGAAAACCAGGCAGGCACACACAGAGGGCTGTAGACAAGGAAATCAGACAGACCAGCTGAAAGTGCTGACAAGGTCATGTGACTGCAAAGATCACAGGGAGCGGCAGTGTGTAGGCGGAAGCATATCTCTATGGCCAACAGCAACTGTGTACTTTGACTTAAGAACTCAAAAAGGAGAGAAAGAATTACAACGGCATTACGTAACATAAGAAATACAGGTCTTTAAAACGTTTTGACAGTATTGGGTACAGTAGCAAGTAACTGGTCGAGGAACTTTGAAAGATACTTAAGATTCACCAGCTAACAAATAAATAATCTCATGATTTTTATTTCCAATGTATTGTGATTGGTAGGGACCAAAGCCAACCATGCAGTTAATGGAGAAAAGCAGGTTAGTGCAGTAGTAAGATGTGGCTTCCAGCCCACAGATAGCAGTCTGCCATTAAGTTGAATTGGGACTCATTAATATGTATAGAAGGAGAGGAATAATTAGCTTATCAGGCGGCATGTACTTAGCCCTGCCATTCCGCAAAGCCGTGAAGCGTAGAACAGGGAGAGGAACACGGAAATGCTTATCAAAGAGATTGTGGCGGACTGATGACTCTGGCACTTCCTCATTAACGGAATGGCCGCGACATCGACTAAAACTCATTTCAACAGAGGCAGGAGAGTGGGATGGATTTTTTTCCTATGCTCTCTTTTAAGGCTTAGGCTAAATCATGCACTGTGAATACAAATCAAATTACTACAGCCCCTCTCCCTGTCAGCAGGCAACATGAAAGACACTCTTTTTGAAGGGAAAAGCTCAGCAGCAATTTTTTTGCATTACATAACACCTAATCTTTATGCTGTTTACTGAATAAACCAGGACTCTTCTCTATATTCATGAAAGCTAAGTCGATGCATTTATTTATGTGTGGGACATATGCAAAGAACACATAGAATACACATCACCACATAACCCTCATCTGCTTCGTCTGGGCTGGACTCGGATACCTCTTTCACAAACATCTCCTTCTCCAGTTTCTCTGAAATCACCACCTCTGACCTCTGAAAGGTGGTTGCAGGTGTGAAGACCTCAACCTGTGCCCTGGACCCAATTCCATCCACCTTGGTAAAGGCCTGCCTCCCGACAATCAGTCCGCTCATCATCAAAGCCGTCAACTCCTCCCTCTCAACTGGTAGTCCCCGCTTCTCTAAGGCTTGTTGCCGTCACTCCCAGACTTCAAAAACCTGGATTGGACCCGGACAGCCCCAACAATTATAGACCCATCTCAAACCTCCCTTTCCCGTCCAAAATATGGGAACGAGTTGTCCAGGTAGATGAAAATCAGTCCGTCTGTCTTCAGATCCAAACACAGTACTGAAACAGCGCTCGTAAAAGTCACTAATAATCTACTGCTCTCCACTGACGCCCAATCCCTCATCATCCTCATCCTCCTTGACCTCATCCACTTTTGACACCATCGACCACTCAATCCTCACCACTCGCCTTGAGTCCTGCCTCGGCATTACCGGTACTGCTCTGAACTGGTTCACCTCCTCCTGCTTCACTGACAGATGTCACTATATCTTCATCAATAACTGACCAAAAGTATCACTCCAGCCACTCACTCCACCCTTGCTAACTGTCTTTCTGGCATCAAGTCCTGGATGCAATGCAACTTCCTCAAATGGAACTGCAACAAATCAGAAATCATACTTGTTGGCCCAAAGTCCCTCTCCCACTCTACCCAAGACTTCACCTTCAACATTGAAGGCTTCACATCAAGCCAGGTCCGTAACCTCGGCGTCATCCTGAACTCCACCCTCTCATTTGAACCTCATGTCAAACACATGGCTAAAACTGCCTTCTTCCACCTGAGGAATGTTGCCGGTCTCTGACCCTCCCTGTCCTTCAGTGATGCAGAGATCCTTATCCATGCGTTTGTTTCCTCCAGGCTGGACTACTGCAACAGTGTTGTATTTGAGGCCACCAAACAGAACCCTCAACAGACTCCAACATGTTCAGAACTCTGTTCTGCCCTTTTGTTCAATAGAACCCACTCCAGAGACCACTTCACTCCAGTCTTTCAAAACCTCCACTGGCCCCCAGTCCGATTTAGTATTCAGTTTAAGATTCTCCTCACCACCTACAAAGCCCTCAACAACATGGCACCCTCCTACCTCTCTGACCTCCTCCTCACCCAAAATAGAGAGCACTTTCAGTGACGGATATTACAGGCTATGGATGTCAAGTGCAATGAACAAACAATCACATGTGCAGAAGTTTACAACTCTATTGATTCACAGATGATCAAGCTAGTCGAGAATGCATGGTCCGCCCACTATGTTTGAGAATGCAGAGGGTGGGAGGAGCCACTGTACCTCAGCCTCCAGTCACATAGCATGAATTATGGGGGCGTCAACAGCTGACAGTCCACAGAACTAGAAGCTATGTGTATCCTCAGATAAAAATGTCTGTGGGTAGACACTTTCAACAATATGGTAACGGGGATCACTTCTTATTCCAACCATGATTCCCCTTCATTTCAATGTAATTATAGTCCTGTTCCAGGGTAACACATCACAGACTTTGGAATATGGCAGAGGGGTAATTGGGCTTCACTTCATCGTCGGCTAGAACAACCACTTAATTCAAGTAAATCATAGTTTTGTTTCAGGTGAATAAACAACCTGTTATGTGAAGGGGAAATGTATCTCCTTTCCACCACCAAAGTTGTTCTGCTGAAACAAAATATACACATCTTCTTCAAGCAACCTGTTTATGGTATGCAGTGGGATCAAAGGGAAAGTACTGCAGTGAATTTTCAATAAGAAACTGAGATGATCAATCAGAATTTTAAATAAGCTCTGTTAACAATGCAGAGAGGACATAGAAAGAGCAGGAGGTAACACAAATGATAATGTGACGTTTCACACTATTTCTCTAAAATAACCAAGTAATTAACCTTTAATACTGTATGTCTTCTAAATTACTTACATGGTTGATAAATTATTAAATTAAGCAAATGGGGCCAAATAGAGCCTCTATTAAATGTGGTCCCTGCATTTCATCAAATTTCAAACAACTTCAAATTGGTTGTGATTCAGTATGCATTTTTTGCTTACATTAAGTGAGATTGCATTGTAAAACAGAGTTTCTGAGTTAGTTCTGCCCTTTGTGTGACTTTGCACACCTCTGCAAAGCCCTGGCAAGGCTTTCACAACAGACGCTGGTTTCAACCCTTGTAGAAGGTGACTCACCTGATTGCGGGTGGCAGTTGCCGGAGTGATTGTTGCACTGGCATGGCTGGCACCCCGTGCTACTGAAATGGAAGAACCCTGGGTGGCAGTCGTCACACTTGTCTCCGTAAACGCCCGTTTTACACACACATACCCCGGAGCTGTGAAAAGGAATTAAAATCTAGTGTCACTTCAGTCAGGAACCCTCTCTCCTCCCAATGCCTTCTTAAACTACGCACTCCATAATGTTAACTGTCAATTGCTCATCCAAACTTCCAAATGACTTCAATAAAGTACAAAAAAGACCCTTGGGGAACTACAGTATATGATACACAACAGAGTGTGTCATTTCTAATGATGGGAGCTATTTTACAGAACCTTTTTATTCCTGAAGGCAGAGCTTCTCGACATGGGTTCCATAAAACACAAACTGCAGGGAGTTTGCAGTAGGACACAGATGAGATGCCATTCCTAGCCTACAACAAGTCAGTGTTGAAAAGATGATCTTCCACAGGCATGGCCAATGCTCTGATGTTTTTTTTCCTGTTTTTTTTTCAAGTCACGTAAATTATGAAGGGAGCACGGAAACCTGCACTGCAGAGGATAATGTGTCACTGTGATATGTAAACAGAAGCAGCAATATCATAACATAGTATTTCCCTCTGTTCTGAAGCCTTTATTGGTACATTGGTATTGGTAGGTAGTCACAGTGTGTTATTTCATCACCTTGTTGGCATAGACTCTTAAACTACTGTCTGTTGGTAGTAATCCTAGAATGAGAACCCAACCCCTGCGAAGACATGTATCCTATCCCCACGGGCGCAATGGGGGCTGGGTTTCCATGGCAACAGCACCATGGACAGCGCCCCATGGCCTCGTGAAATAAGGAGATCACAGCTGTAAACAAGTCCAATGGATCACATTAGTAGGTTCTCATTAGACGGACGGACACTGGGGTCCAGCACGGCCCGGCAGTGTGTTTGATATTGAAGTGGGAGGGACTAGAGGATCAGACACAAAAGGCATCTCTGAGGATTCCTGCCTCCCGCAAGCCCCCCCCCCCCTAATCCTTCCTCATCAGCACCATCGGATGTGAGCGCACCGCCACTCTGAGCTGGCCACATACATTGCATTATTTATTTCACCATGTTTACTGTACATGGACTAGAATAATGTGAGATGTTAAGTCCTGTCCATCATTTAATTCCAAATGTAGGTCTCTTCTCACTCATGAGTGCAGTAATTGCATTGAAACCAGCACACACCTCCGGGGAGGGGCGGAGGCAAGCAAGTAATATGCATGAGGAATCTTTAAGATATTTCCTGAGCCGGGAAAAAACATTGAAACACAGTCGCCTCTACATGTGTTTGTTGTTCTAAAATTGGGATTTTGCCAACTGGTTTCTACACCGTAGATCAAACGTACAGCAAATCACAAACAGGGGGAGGGTTAACATCCTTTCATTGAGATATCATATAATACGATATTTATCATAGACATTAGAAGGCATTAAACAAGCGGATTGAATGCATCGTACCATAACGCTTTAAGTAAAGTGTTACCTTATGGATTTATGAACCATACGACATTGACAACTCACATCTTAGCTTTTTGGAAGTACCTTTCAGAGGTTCTGTGGGTCAGCAGCTACTGAAGCAGCAGCAGAAGCACTGTTTCGCTAGCTCGATGGACTACAAGTGCCAAAGACAAGGATAGAGACGCCTCAGCTCCCATGCCTAGTTACGGCGTCCACTTCCATTAACAAAAGACCTGAAGGACAGGTGCTAGTCAGGGACTATAACAGGGACACGGGCTGGCGGCTGTTCTCACAGCACAAACAGGTTTACCTTTCTTTGAAAAAGATGACCATTTTCAGTCCGTTTTCCTCCTAATTGCTGCAGAAGCTACAATGCAGAGACTGGAGCCTTGTGACAGTTGGCTGTGAGTGTGTTTGAGGCCCCCAGAATGCAGCACTGTGACAAAAGCCAGCCCTTCACAGCAAGTACAGTGTGCTAGTTTGTTTTCTACTTGGGCAGCCTCCTTTTGTATCGCTTCCTTTCATCTCAGTCGGCTCCTCAACAGTGAACAGCTCCCAGTTCTCTACACTGAGAGTTTTGTAATGAAAGTTTTTTTTTTTTTTTTTTATGCACCCAGCAGGCTATGACGTTTCCTCTTTTGAACCTCACAGCTAGTAGAGGCAGAGACGAGGCCAGTCCCAACTATGAGAACTCAGAGAGCCCAATTAAATCAACTTGACTTGGAAAGCAGCAGATTAGCAGACACCTGCCTAGCAAGCCTATCCTTAATACCCTAATAAATCAATGAATAATAAAATAATGAAATCTCATTTCATGCAGCCATAACATATTCATGTGTAAATGAGCCAGCATAGAGCTTCTGGCACCTGATGTTTTCTGGGGTGATTCATCCTGATGACGTCATAATCACTCCCACTAGTCTAGCTGTTCCACTTGCTTTATCAAAGTTGTTATTGCTGTATTCAGTGTCATTTTTAAGCATGTGCCAAAAAGCGTGACTGTCTGTGACTGTGAAAGAGAACCAAGGTATTTTGGTACTGAATCAAGCCCCTGCCTCCCCCTCCCTCAGCCTGAGGTACTGAACCAAGCCCCTGCCCCCCCCTCCCCTCAGCTTGGGGTACTGAACCAAGCCCCTGCATTCCCCCTCCCTCAGCCTGGGGTACTGAACCAAGCCCCTGCATTCCCCTTCCCTCAGCCTGGGCTACTGAACCAAGCCCCTGCATTCCCCCTCCCTCAGCCTGGGGTACTGAACCAAGCCCCTGCATTCCCCCTCCCTCAGCCTGGGGTACTGAACCAAACCCCTGCATTCCCCCTCCCTCAGCCTGGGGTACTGAACCAAGCCCCTGCCTCCCCCTCCCTCAGCTTGGGGTACTGAACCAAGCCCCTGCAATACCCCTCCCTCAGCCTGGGGTACTGAACCAAGCCCCTGCATTCCCCCTCCCTCAGCCTGGGGCACTGAACCAAGCCCCTGCATTCCCCCTCCCTCAGCCTGGGGCACCGAACCAAGCCCCTGCATTCCCCCTCCCTCAGCCAGGGGTACTGAACCAAGCCCCTGCATTCCCCCTCCCTCAACCTCGGGTACTGATCCAAGCCCCTGCCTCCCCCCTCCCTCAGCCTGGGGTACTGAACCAAGCCCCTGCATTCCCCCTCCCTCAGCCAGGGGTACTGAACCAAGCCCCTGCATTCCCCCTCCCTCAGCCTGGGGTACTGAACCATGCCCCTGCATTCCACCTCCCTCAGCACCCTGGCATAAACAACCTTTATCTGAGGACTGGGAATAGTACAGACCAACACACACCACAGGCTGAGAGGCTGCTGACCTGATAAAACACCAAGGCTTTCTTACAAACTCTGCATGTTCACCCCTCTCCATCTGCAGGGAGGAGAGGCGGGAGGGAGGGAGGGACGGGAAGAGCAAACAAAGCAAAAAGGGAGGCGTGAGCTATTGTCTGAGCAAATACTGCACTCTGCACATAAAGTGTGTTGGCACACAAGGTGTGCTGATGCATATTCTATCTACTGATAGTCTGTTTTATTGAGTGTGAAAAACAGATGCAGCAAATGTTGCATGGATGGATCGGCTGAAACAGAAAAGGCAATGATAAGACCTTAATGTACGACTTTCTCTTCACATCCAAACATGTAAGAGATTTGGTGAAATTGAAGAGATGTTTAATAAGGACTGTTCAAACTCTACGTGTTATGAACTTTAACTGTTCTTTCTTTTGAGGAAGTGTTTTGGAAAATTTCGCCCCACAATGCATTGCTCTGGTAATTATGTATTTTGCCAGGTTAGTATACTTTTGTTATATTCTCTGAAATGTTGATTAACGCAATTATATGCCTACTGTACCATCATTGTGTTGTTATTAGTCAGGTTGGTGAAGAAAATCAGTATTCATAAAATCCTTCAGAAATCCTTCAGAAATGTTGCTTCGAGGTCAAGGAAAAGTCACAGTCCTCTGTGGCTCAGTTGGTAGAGCATGGCGCTAACAACACTTAGGTTGTGGGTTTGATTCCCGCTGGGACCATATATACTGAAATGTATGCACTGACTGCAATATAAGTCGCTTTGGATAAAAGTGTCAGCTAAATGGCATATATTATTATGTTATGAAAGAAGCTTACTAAAGAATTTCAATGGAGCTAAACTCTTACATGCACAGACCTTTGAATGTGAATGTGAGCCAGCAAAATCATACTGAAGCATACTGAAGCAACACTTCCACATTCAGACTTGTAACAACATGTCCAGAAATGAGGAATTCACTTTTCACACATTCCACACACACACACATTCCACAAACACACACATTCCACACACACATTCCACACACACACACAAACACACACACACACAGATGATTGATAATGAATGATTCACACCTGTCACAGAGGAGGCTGAGGGCTCCATAGGAGTCACAGCCGCAGGGCAGGCAGCCGGTGGAATCGTTAGAGAAGTGTTGGTCCTGGCAGTCCTCACACAGTATCCCGGTATAGCCAGACATGCAGACGCACTGCCCAGTGGTTCTGTCACAGTCGTCAGGGTCCAGCGTTCCTTCACTGCTGCAGTTACACAGGATCTCAGCTGGAGGCAAAGATAATACAAGATCAGACATGGGGCATTTTGATGAGGGCTACAACCAAGACTCACTACACAGGGGCTCCAATTTGCTTCCGCTAGTAAGCCTATGGCAGCACAATAACCAAGTGTAAAGACCATTTTGGTATTTTCATGTCACCTCTAGGTACCAACACTAACTTTGTGCAAATGGCTATGTTAAGCAAAAATTAACACAATTGGGCCTAGATAAAGAACACACAGAAACTCAATAAAATCTGTACTGGGGAACATTCAAAGTTCCAGTGAAGGTGTCACAACTAAATCTAATTGTACGTAGTGCAAATACAAAAGACATGGACTGCTGTTAATGAGATGACAGTTCTAATTGTCAGGCTGTACAAATCACACCAGTCAGTGGAGAACATGGCCGGGCACAGTGACAAAAATCGGACGCAGAAGATATATTTAGCATCAGCTAACGGCATCCACCTCCCTCTCCGTTGGGCTGGGGAAATCAGAGCCCATATCAGAGGTGACCTTGTCATGGACTGTATCAGTGTGCACATTTCTCTTTGCCTGGGGCTGCCACTCTCACCATCATAGAGCGTCATAGAGTGGGTCACCAACACAAAGGTAAACAACGGAGCAGTTGCATCCCGTGACTTATTCACATGCTAATAGCATGAAGTCTATGTATCTAGCGCATTTGAACGAGTGACATTCAGTGAAAGCAGCATTATCTTTTTCTAACCTGTGTTGAAGCTGTACATCATTCAGGTATCTAAAAGTTAGAGTCTACTCATCGAAATCAAAGGGTGCAGCTGTCACTGCCTATTTTCCGCTGCAGACGAAAGACCCATCTCTTCAGACTGCACCTGGGTTCCTCCTCTTCAGACCTCTACCTCTTCTGGCACTTCCCAGCGTACCCCACTTGTGATGGACCTGCACTTTTTTTTTTTTTTTAACTTTTTTTTAAGATTTATTTTAGGGCATTTCTGCTTTATTGGGATAGAGATAGTAGAGATTGACAGGAAGGATGGGTGAGAGAGAGAGAGGAGGGATGACATGCAGGATATGTCGATGGCCGGAATCGAACCAGGGACCTTGCGATGATATGGTACACGCCTTGGTGTGCTACGCTACTGAGCGCCCATGGACCTGCACTTTTGCCAAATTAAATAGTTTGCTTCCCTTGCGCTAGCACGGTGGCTACTACTAGCACTTACTCTAATATAAAGTCCCACTTGCAATGAGCTGTACTTTAGGCAAATGTACATTGTGAGTCACTCTGGATAAGAGTGTCTGCTAAATGACTAAACTGTAAATTAAGTTCAAGCCTCCTTTTAAAAATACTAAAATAATAGTAAGTACTCCAAACTGAGAGTCCATTTAAAGACAGCCAGGCAGTTGTGAACAGAGGGGTAGTCAGAAGCCCAGGATTTCAATCAATACTGACATTCAATCTATAACAAGCAACTGTAAATCACACTTGAATCGCAAGGCCTCACATACCTTGACTCAAACTCAATCCACTGTCCATCTGGCTGTTATTCTGGCTGGAATCCAATCATTAACAGTTCAACAAGAACTGGACTAGGGGATGTACTGAGCTATACTGTAAATGAAATCCAAGGACAGACAGAGAGACCAGGAACTATCATTTCAGTGTGTCATCATCATACCTACTATGGCGAATGGGAGAGCAGCACAGGAACCTGTCACAGTGGGAGTGGTGAGAGTGTGCCAGACAAGATTTGAGACGGTGCCTCAACGTAAGCTCCCGACTGTGAACTTGAACTCTGGACGTCCTTGTAAAAGACAACATCCTCTGAAGCTCTATGCTACAGTACAGTATGTATCACGCATGGATGTCGTGACTCCAAAATGTGTCATTCCACTGCCCTTGTGTATGTTTCACTTTACTGAGACAGTAGGAAGGTAGGAGAGGATACAGGAGAGGAGGGGAGGGGAGGCAGGACAGAGTGGCATTGGGTGAATTCAAACCTGCACTGCCAAGGCAGGCAATAGGCGTCCGGAAGGCTAGGAAATGTTCTACTTCAGAGTAATCAATAGTGAGTGAGGGGAACAAAATGTACATTTCATTGGCTGTGCTTTGAGGAAGATCAGCTAATGGCGACAGTGATTCATGTATTAATGAGTCTTGAGACCGAAAGTGTCTGTCTACGGGCCCTAAAGCAACAAAGACTGAACATGTCTGAACATTCATGCCCCATCATCTGAAAGTCATTGAAATAAAGCCATCGAGGCTTTTCATAGAATGTGGGATGAATTGGGTGTGACATTTCAAATGTGTCAGCTCACATTCCGAAATGATACGAAATCTGTGTAATTGGGGTTTTCCAGAGCAAATTATACACATATATGGATTTTTATGAATGAATTAACTTGTTTATTGGTGTTCGCTGTTACTGGAGTGCCGACTGAAATGGCTGAATTTAGCAAAGTAACATTAACTCTTTGGACTGTGCAGTCAATTAACACTAACTAAATGGATGTTGACTGAACAAGAGAGTTATTCGGCATAAGGAGTCACACAGTAAGATATTATTTACCTATCATTTACTTCACCAGTTAATATTTGTATTTGCTGTATTTGTATTTGTATTTGCTTGTATCCATGAATTTCTGAGTCAGACGTTTGAGCTAACTTTTGTCACAAGCATCTTGGGTGTGTAGTTCCAATTCACATGTTTGTTTATTCTCGTGAAGAGAGCAGAATAGAGCACTTGAATAAAGTTTGTCTTGGGGAGGGGGAGGGCTGGAATAAACCATTACTGGAAATTACAGTAGTTAGAAAGTTAGGGTTCCGGAATTATTTTCTCAGTGCATTTTTGGATGTTTCTGTAAATTAAATATACTGAGTATAACAACAAATAATTCAGTTGATAATGAAACTGTCACAACAAGTTAGATTGAATAACAAATAAAATATCGGCAGAGATATCGGTTATCGGTGAATGTTGCCGCCCATAAATCAGCATCCCGAACCAAAGATCCAGTATCGGTTGGGCACTAGTTAGAAGTTAGTGACAGTGCTCAGATAAACAGAAGCAACGTGTGGATTAAGGGTGTCCTTGATCATAGACTCCTTTCACTGTAAGGAACCAAATATGTGATTTTGTAATTAGGATGAACAATCCCTTTAAAAGTCATATTTAGCTCCCCACCAATGTTTCCAATTGATTTCTCCTGGCCCGTACAGCCATTATCTGTTCATCAAATCCGAGCTCATTACAGAAAGTAGGCATATCAAAACATTCTGCAAATATTTATTGTTACCTGTTCACTTGACCTGTCGGGATGTTATCTCTGGTCTGAAGAGCTGATTCCGTGACGGAAGCTAGCTAGTACAATGGCTGTCACAGCTCATTATTTGCAGTTTCAACTTGTGGCCACAGCGGAGGTAGATTTCAGATGTACAGAAGCTCCTGGAACTTCAGACATCTTATTCAAGGATTCCCTCCTTTCGTTTTTTTTTAACAGTTTTTAGTTTTTTTGCCACAATCATTATGGTATTCATATGCATATATTTGAGTTTGTGGTACACTAGCCTACATCAAGAGACACGGATGGAGCATATATTGCAGTAGGGCCCAAGTCCAAATTGTCAATATCATAACATTGATTCATTAATTCTAAATAATCTTTGAGATATAAATGTCAAAGGTAAGTCCTCAGAAGGACCTTATTTGATCACTGACTGACAACAATTATGCAACAATCAATTAGGCCTATTAATCATATCATTGTGACAACTCAAGGTCTTCTTTTGTCAAGGATTTGACAACATCCTTGTGGTTTTGAGTTGGCCAAATTCAACGAACCCATTAAGGCTTCGACCACTTAACTAAATTACAATGTAGCAAGTTGCTCTTTGACAAAACCGATATGGAAAGGATATAGTTGCACAGAAATACGTGGTTTTCCTAGGAGATAGCAGATGTACATAGGCTGTGTTACAATTGCGCAAAGTGGATAGAGGGTGCAGGCAGCCACCTACTTGGACGTCTGTCAGAGGATGAGACAAGTGGACGAGGATCTGTGCTTTTCACCAGCAACGAATGTGTCGTTGTTTCGGGATCCCCGGGGAAAGAAATGATCGAAGTTGACGTTTCCATTAAAGACCGGGTTGTCTCCGTAAAAGTTGTCGGTATTTTGTTCGGTGTATCTTCATTGCGTTTGATAGAGGTCTCTTTGTAAACCGACTCACTTCTGCTGACCGTTGCGGCACTCGTCAGTCTCTTTGTAGGAGAGGTTGTGAGCTGGTTATATTTATTTCTCCTCAACCCTGTGATTGCCGTGGAACCTGCAACGAGCGTTGAGTGTGTGGACAGTCTTAATGTGTCCTCAGGTAAATCATTGGGAATGGTTGTGGAGTCGAGCTCTCCGGGAGCGACGGAGACGGGAACTTCAGAGTCAGACAATGCATGGTTGGACACGCGTGGTGCAGCCCGAGACAACAAAGCTGTGAATAAAAACAAAAGTAATTCAAAAGACATTGATGTTATCATGGTGATGTTCACACTTCCTTGTTTTCTTTCAACTCCCCATGTGAAACTCCTCCTTTAAGTCCAGTTGAACAGCGTGAAATCGGTGAAGCCGTTCCGTGGAGCATTAGTGCGTCTTCTTGAGTGCGACCACAGCTGTTTCCACTGGATGACAGGCAGGCAGCTCGAGCAGAGATGGTTGAAACCAAGACCCCCAACTCTGTGCTGTCTTCCTGGTTGGGGCGGGGCAACATTAGGCAGACAATGAAGGCGCTGTCGCCTAACGTAGCTGCTACACGGAGATGCAGTGCGCGCATTCCGTGAAGAGTGGCACGCCTGGATGCAGAATACACATATCTCCAGTCTGTTTCTGCATGAAACTTCATCGTATATTGTATCTTGTATCAATTTCTGACGTTGAATTTATGTATGTTGAGAGCCCTGTCAAATCGGAATATCTTCCCAGTTCGGCTTGCCCTTTACCTCCACATATAAACGAGGACTGTATTTTGGTGTATCAGCTGGTTTTTCACGTACCGCTAGTGTATGCATGCACTACTAATATCAATGTTTCTATGACATGATCATACTATGAAGCTGAGTGAATATGTTTTAAGCGTCCAAAAAGCATTGAAACCATGAAAAAAAAGCATGAAAAGTGTATGTGGTTTTCGCTCGTAGATCAGAGAAAAAAAAGACTCCAATCCTAATTTTAGGTTGCTGCTAGCGCAGCCGTTCAACGTCTAAGCTTAAAACGATGAACATGTCACCTCAGTTTCAGCCGCAAATTATCGCTATTTCACCCAGGCACGTAGGAAAGGGGGGGGGGGGTGCGGCTGATTGCTAGATGTATGCAGCTGATCACAACTCAATATTTTTTAGATAATTTAGCATGTTGGAGAGAGGGTCACGATGAACAACCGTGTAGTGCGTGGGAAAAGGAGATGTAGTTTATCAGAGCTCTTCGCCTCTAGTTACTTACGTAGTTACTTACGCCCAATGTTCCCTCTAATTTTTCATGTGTCTGGGCATACACACAAGCTCCCTGAGCACACTGAGGACCACTGTGAGCAACAATCAAAAATGCTGCGCTACGCAGCAACTGGCGGCAAATTCAAATGTGCGTAACGCAGCAACCGGCGGTAGATGCAATGCTGCGTAGCGCAGCATCCGGCACAAATGGGTTAACTCCGCCGCATTGTTGTTAGCTAGCTAACCTGCATGGTGCGTATGGGCAGGGCACATATGCAAGCACTATCAATGCTATGATTGGCTGCGTAGCGTAAGTAAACCGTATCGTATCATTGGCTGGACACCTGTCACTCACTGTGTTACATTGAAAAATGGTACAAAAAACACATTATTGGTCTAATTAATTAGATTAGATTAGGTCTAATATTAGATATTAATTAATACGTTTATGGTGAATTTTATTTTATGCGCTGCATAGATTTTCTTGTGCGCTGAGAATGTGCGAGCAGTGCGCGATTGCGCAGGCGCGCAGCTTAGAGGGAACATTGCTTACGCCTGACTTTTTTGTACGTTTATATCACACATATATTAGCCTTAACTCCTCTCATCCTCTCCTCTGTCCTCCACTCGCTTCCTCCTCAAAAAGTATTGGAGGAGAATATGTAAGGGGAGGAACCTAAATCTTTTTCTCTAATGCGTTTTCAGTTGGAAGCGAGTGGAGGACGGAGGAGAAGATGCGAGGAGTCGTGTTCTTAACAACTGAGAAAATGATACTGTCAGGCTTGACTGACACTGGTTAAAGCCACAACATTTTATTGGCTCGGGAGCGTGATTTGAACCAATCCTTTATAATACGGGTTGAAAATCCAACAATGGGGAACAGAGAGGACAGACATGCACTCCTGGTACCAAAAATAAAAGGGGCGGCGCTTACTTCGGCTCTTTATTGACAACCAGCTAGTCAAAATCCTGCTTAGTCTGCTTATGGGCCGTTACAGGAAGTGCCCGTCAGATAACTCTCTTGATTTCAATGTTCTCTGGTGGGACTGGTGCTAGTTAGTTTACACAGTGCACACTCTTTCCTATGTGTATTTTCTTTGGTTTTTGCGGTTGTTGTTGTCAAAATGGCGCCGTTGGACTTGGATAAGTATGTTGAAATTGCAAGACAGTGCAAATATTTACCAGAAAACGACTTAAAGGTGAGCTGAAATGTAGTCGTTTGCTTTTTTGAGAAACGATGACTCTTGCATTGATGTATCAAGCATGCTAAGATATAGCTAGCTTTGACGGCAACATTTTGTAGCCTCGTTAGCTAGCATGTCAGCGCTTTCCGTACAGTTGACCCCAGAATACAGCGGAACTACCCCATTTCCTGAGAAAAATAACCATCAATATACATTTAAACATGGTCTTATTTATAGTATCGATACTAGCTGATTTCACTCCGCTGTCATGTACTTGAGAGTTAAAGCTGGACTTCCCAACTTTTGGGGGATTTTTACATGCTTAATTATTAGCTTTGGGTACAACCTTGTCATAGATATGAAAATAAGTTAGTTACGAAACTATTACCAAGTTTTGATGATCCTCAATGAAATGGACTGTAGGGTGTATTTTTAATAACTCGGGGTTAAAACTCTGGTGGTCGAGAGAGGATTCGTGAAAGTAGCGAAATGCTAGGGAGTCTAGGTCAACAGTCGCGGCCCCTCGGACTAGCATTGGACTAGCATTTATGCTAGCAGTAGGAGATCATTTGACAGCATCCAAAAGCACCTTGCATAGTCACAGATTTGCAATAAACTCATTCTGTTATTTCGTGGGGTAGTTGGTCCTCACGTCATGCAGCAAAATAAGCACGATGTCCACTGGAAAGTATAAAATCAGCTATGAATGACTGTTAGGCTAGTCATTTCAAAAGAAGAAATGTACTTCGTAATGATGATTAACATGTCTCCTTCATGCCTTTATGAAAGCAGAACAAGTGTTGCACCTCATTTGAACCAAAGCAATAAGGATTTATGACTGGTTTTGTTTTAAAGCAAAGCTTAAAAGGGTCTGCGTTTATACACAGTATATACACAGCACAACTAATATGATACTAAAAACACTACTCATCCCTCCTTGACAACTGCTCAGAGCAAGCTGTGTGTGTGTGTGTGTGTGTGTGTGTGTGTGGCCGTATGTGGTCTGTCCTGCTCATTTGAAAGAAGGCCCTTTTTGCTCATTTCAAATGTTTCTTGTGCCTTTTCAGAGATTATGTGACTATGTATGTGATTTGCTACTGGAGGAATCGAACGTTCAACCAGTATCTACGCCAGTCACTGTGTGTGGAGACATTCATGGCCAGGTATGTATGTTCCTATGCTCTTATACTATCTTTACCATAACAACCAGTAACATTGCTGATTGTTGAACACTGGTCATGTAATAATAATAATAATAATAATAATAATAATAATATATGCAATTTAGCTACCGCTTTTATCCAAAGCGACTTACATTGCAGTGAGTGCATACATTTCAGTATATATGGTCCCAGTGGGAATCAAACCCACAACCTAATCGTTGTTAACGTCATGCTCTACCAACTCATGTGTGGCTCAGTGGGCAGTAATGCTTAGATTGTGGGTTTGATTCCTGCTTGGACCATTAGGCTATACAGTGTTTACGCCTTCACAAATGCCCCCACTGTTGCATATTGTAATGATAGATTAGCGGTCTGAAGCCAGACACAGGGGGCAGGATAGGGAGAAGGCAGCTACTTTACCAGCTTATTGACTGTTTTACTGTCGTGACACAGTTGGCTATTGGCTCTCACCATGCATAGTGAGGTTGTCTATTTATTATTTTTTTATGGGAAAGCCTTGTTGCATTCAGATCTTGAATTTAATTTTGTCTGATTTCTGCCTTCAGTTTTATGACCTGTGTGAACTCTTCCGAACTGGTGGGCAAGTCCCGGACACAAACTACATTTTCATGGTGAGTGTGAACTTTGACGTTTTATTCAATTGTCAGAGACCCTCAGTTAGTAACTTTCTTGTGATTTGAAACAGTATCCTATGTTGCATGGCTACAGTGGTATTTCTCAAGTAACTCAATGGACAGACATACCATGCTCACTTGATGAAAGAGTCACTACTTTTGTTTTCCGTCATCATCCTATTTCTGATGTTTTGACCTCACCTTTTCTGGTTGTGAAGACGACGGTTCACTATTTTGACACTTAATTTTTTAAATCGGTGGTGTTGTTAATCAGCGCAGATGGTTTTATGTGTGTACGTGTGCTGTATGTCTAGCAGTTCACTTGCTCAACTCCACCATATTGTGGGAGCTAATGGGGCAAGCAGCTCTCGACTCGAATAGTCGCATTTGTATGTGTCGTGTACTCCCTGTCTCTCACGAGTAGCTTTGTCGTTTCTAAAAGAACATTTTGTGCTTTTTAGAGTAGGAGGCTACTTGCCCAGTTTGCTTTCACTATACAGTTGAATTGAGCCAGCGGGCTGCAGTCATTAGGATTTCATCGTTATAAGTATCAATGCTTGCTCTTTTTAAAATATTTTTTGGATAAACCAACATTTACAACAGTCATCCACGAGCATTGCTTGAGTTGTTTGTTTCCTCTGGTCAGGAGGTGTACAGGAGGTAGAATGGAGAATTGTATGCATGCGGATGGATCTTAATATCTGTTTGTTTCCCCCCCCCCCCAGGGTGACTTTGTAGACAGAGGATACTACAGCCTGGAGACATTCACATACCTGCTAGCCTTAAAAGCCAAGTGGCCAGACCGCATCACACTTTTACGCGGAAATCACGAAAGCAGGCAGATCACACAGGTGTACGGCTTCTACGGTGGGCAACGTGCTGACAGACAGCCACGATGATCATATAGGTCCTTGTAGGGTCTCAGGCTGTTGAAGTGTGTGAGTGTGTGAGTGTGTGTGTGAGTGTGAGAGAGAGTTTCACGTGTGTGAGCATTTCAGAATTATTTTATTTTATTATTTAAAGTATATTTGCACATACAGGAAATTGACTTGGTGAGGTTGGTGCATGGGACATAAGATAGCAAATATTAACAACAGCAAATATTGACAAAAAATTACAAAATAGTAAAAATTAATGTGTACATGTGCACTGATCTCCCATGTATAAAACCACCAATATGATCTTTCCTATGTGTAATAATGTTTTTTTTTTTGTCTGTGTTTGTATTTTGCAGATGAGTGCCAAACAAAATATGGAAATGCCAATGCCTGGCGATACTGTACAAAAGTGTTTGACATGCTAACAGTAGCAGCTGTAAGTCTCATCATTGACTTGATTCCTTTATTTTAAAAAATAAATTTAAAAAAAAAAGTCGATCATGTTAATGCTCACATAGTTGATTTGTATCCTCATGTTTTGAGTGTAGGTCCTCCACAGTGTTCAATCTGCCTCAAAGTGTCCATCATTTTAGGAATCAATCACTAATATAGTTTCTCACCACAGTTGATAGATGAGCAGATCCTTTGTGTGCACGGTGGCCTTTCACCCGACATCAAGACCTTGGACCAGATCCGCACCATTGAACGCAACCAAGAGATTCCCCACAAGGGAGCCTTCTGTGACCTGGTGTGGTCGGACCCTGAGGACGTGGACACGTGGGCCATCAGTCCGCGAGGTGCAGGCTGGCTCTTTGGCGCAAAGGTCACCAATGAGGTAAATCAGAATCAGAATTATTTTATTTGGCCAAGTATATTTGCACATACAGGAAATTGACTTGGTGAGGTTGGTGCATGGGACATAAAAAACAACAGCAATATTGACAAAAAAACCGTACAAAATAGCAACATATTAACAACAACAACAAAATATTAACAAATTTACAAAATAAAATGCACCACGTTGTCATTGTTTTGAGTGAATCACTGTCAACGGTGATTATCATAATCACGGACAGGATTCTCAGGATGCACTTGGATGTCCTATCCTGAGTTCTACATTCACGGGTCTCTTTCTCTGTTTCAGTTTGTTCACATCAACAATCTGAAGCTCATCTGCCGTGCACACCAGCTGGTTCACGAGGGCTACAAGTTCATGTTTGATGAGAAACTGGTAACTGTGTGGTCTGCGCCCAACTACTGCTACCGCTGTGGGAACATTGCGTCGATCATGGTCTTCAAAGACGTTAACACGCGGGAACCCAAGCTGTTCCGCGCTGTTCCGGACTCGGAGCGAGTAATCCCTCCCAGAACGACAACACCCTACTTCCTCTAATCAAAAGAGACATTCGGTTCAGAAATAGCCCCAAGCCTCTTCCCCCCCCCCCCCCCCCCCCCCCCCCCTTTTTTTTTTCTTACTACTTTCCTTTTTATATTACGACATGCCTGTACACCTGATGTGCGTTCGACAAGGCAGAACGATAACGGTAACGTTCGCCAAATCTTTTCTGTTAACTTGACCTTCTCCACGACCGTTTGCTGGTGTTCAGTAACAGTACGGTTGGAACAGAGCTCTTAGAGACCGCAGGGAGTATCTCAACGCTGCCACCAAGTTAGCGTGAGAAAGAGAACAGCTTTGAGGGGGATTTGATACGAGGATCCCTAGCTACAGAGGTGAGTGTTGTACTACCTAAAGCAGTATAACAAGTTGACAGTAGCTACTGATATGAACGCGTATTCCGATATAGTCGACGTTTCATCTTGGTAGTTGCTGTACGGCCATTTCCTTATTCTTTACTGGCATTTCCGACAGTGCCAGCGTGTCCAGTGGCGCAGTAGGTAGCACCCTCATCTTGACCTGTCAGTAACAAATCAGCAATCGGATCCATACCTACTGTGAAATACATTTTTTTTTTTTTTTTTTTTTACAAATTTCTCCACCAAGTTTAGGGATAGGGTTCTGCATAGGTTCCTGATTGGTTAAGGTTAGGGTAAAGGTTAAGCTTAGATATATAGCGTTAGTCAACGGCATTCACCAACCCGGAAATTTGTTGTCAAAAAGCACACTTTTTTTTTTTTTTTGCCACCCTATGTTTTCATGTTTTCTTGTCTTCTCACTTGTATTGTTTTGTTTCAAATAAACAACAAAGCTCCCATTATTAGTGATGATGTGTTATGCTCTATGTCCTGATCAGGGTGCTACACCAGTATGGAACAGGTTTTGCTGTTGTGTTTGTAGCGTGCGTCTAAGATTGGTCCCGAGCGTTTTAGATTTTGCAGCGTGTTTTTTTGTTTTCTACCCGTAGGTGGTGTTTGTTGTTGGCCCTGACCTTCTAACTCTAACCAATCACACTTCATACTAGTGGATAACAATGATAAAATGGGTTTATAATGCCCTATGCCTTCCTGTATAAAATAATAAGCAGGACAGTGTCCTTGTGTTTCAAATGAAGGTATTTAATGAAGTCATGCATTCATGCGACAAAAGATTTCGAAACTGAGGTTTGTATCTTTCCAGAATGACAGATCAGAACATGAAGCATGTAGCACACAACATGTTACATGCTGTGGCATAGTGCCTCCTAAGGAAATCTGGGTCCAAATGCAGTTATGTTATCTGTGGCAATTTCAGGCTATAGGCATTATGCACTTTGGTCTTATAATGCTATCATGTTAGGCATTATAAATGTACTTAAGGTATTGTGTGTGTGTGTCTCAGAGAAAGCGTTACAAAATGTTTATGTTTTAGTATCTCGCATCTTCATGCGCTATGATACTCGGTCTGCAATCCCCAAGCATATTTTCTTTCATCTCATTGTCCTTGTGAATTCCGTCATGAAACAGAAACGCAGACATTTCTCACCTTCATCGACCGTGTTCACGGTAGCCCACTCCCACGTGCTCAAGCCATTGAGAAAAGTGTTGTTTTTATCAATGATGACACCCATTTAACTGATGTTACATAATGGAGTAAGTGTCATCATTTTAGAACTGGCCGAAACTTGCCTGTAATGGTTGGGAATGTTCATAAAAATGGTAAATTAGTAACTGTAAAAGGGTAACATTGTTGGCAGTGAACGCCTTGTTGGACAAACGCCTGGTTTATTTGTACTCCCTGAAACACGTTTTGATCCATGTAATGAGAGTAAATGGGTGGGTTATTTGCAATCAAATTGAATTGTATACCCAAAAACTTGATATGAATATTCTTTTATTTATAGTTGTGTGTGCATTCAATAGTTGTTCATCTGCTCTGCTTTTGTATGTGTATGTAAAGGGTTAGTTCACCCAAATTATGGAATCACTGATTTCCTTATGTAACCGAGTTGAGATGGTAAAACTCACTCCTCAAGTTCAAATACTACCACCTAGTGTAGCTGCTTAACATTGGGTGTTTTTCCAGTCACGTGTGTTGGCAAGTCAGAGGTCGCAAGTTCGAGACTCAACTTGAATTGTGGGGTGACTTTGCAGCAACTTGACGTCTGTTTCACTTAACCTGAAAGCAGTATATAGACTTCCCCAAACACACCGTCTTAATGTAGTTGGTTTGAGCTTGTTGAACTTACTTCCGGCTCAAGCTGGAAATCACCATTCATTTTCCCATTGGGATCCCAGCTAATATAAGCTTCGTGTTCTTGTCAGTTTTTCTGGCCTGATGAACTAACTAGTTTGAACAGTCTTTCAGTTGGCAACTGGTGATACAGTATATGACATCCTGGGGCTGCACAATGATTGAAGTCAGAAAATGGCTGTTTAGGTAAAGTATGTGTTTTGGGCGATACATTTTATTTTCTTAGCTCCTCCTAAAAATGATTTCCCACGTGCCGTGACGTATGACATTTCATTTTAGTAAAGTTAGCACCAGAGTCAAACAGAACCTTCTGAACCCCCTTCACGGCTTTGTTGAGACTTGAGTCAAACAACCTTTAGACACATATTGCTAGCTATATCTGGCATTACTTTCCCAAATATCTCCCTGATTGTCTCACGTTCTTTGAGTATTTTTTTTTCTCAAGAAACGTTGGCCTACAAAGACAAAATATTTGAGAAGCAGTTACCAAAATCAAACGCTAGTGGATCGGAAAATAAAACGTACAAGAAACTGTACACTGATGTGTAACGCAACGCTTGGAAAAAAAGACTTTGCCACTCCATTGACAAGGATAAAGTGCAGTCCACTCTTGGTTTTATGGGTTATGGCAGTTGTTTGAGTAGCCTACATTAATCTCACATGGCAGATGCAGCCTCCATATAGTCTTCTGACAGAGAGGTGGCGTAATTCCTACTCAACGCTCTTTATTGCAGTGAACAGAATGCATAACAAATAATTCACAAACAGCACAACAAAATACAAAAACTGGAACTTGAAAACAATTTGAAAGGGATAAGGGTCATCAACTTGAAAACAGATACACACTGACATGTAAACAACAAGGTACAAACATACATCATGAGCATTTCAAGGTTACAATAGATAAAATCCTGAGACATAGATTGGTACATTTTGTTCGATTTTTTATTTTTTTTATTTATGTTTTTCATAGATTTCCCAGCGATGCTCGTCCCTGACGTACGGATGTAGACAATGCTGTAAACGTCTGTGCTATAGATGAATGAAAATACACACATCCATTCATTGACATTATCTCTATGTGAAAAAACATGATGAAAACGACACGATCTGTATTATTCCTGAACCATCAACCACGCTTGCTTTTCACAAGAGCCGGCGTAGGTTTTTGTTCGGTTTCACCCGAGCGCTCCGCCCTCGCCGCGTTTGGCCCGGTGACGTGACCGACTTACGGTCCGGTTCAGACGAATCGAACGCCACCAAATGTGCTAGAAAACGTTCAGAACGTTGCAGATAGAAATACAAACATAGAGCCGATACGACTTCCCATCGTTCACATGACACATAACTGGTCGTACCTGTTCTACACATCCCGTTTCTATGTCCTGTAACGTTCCAACCTCCTGAAAAGGCCCCTTACTACTGCTCTGCTCCGCGTCTACTCAGCGGAGTCAACAGCTGGAGCTAGCTTAAATGACGGTGCGGCGCTGTATTGGATGCCCTGACCTAATAATGAATACATTTACATTGTACACCTGGATACGGTTGCCCTGAGGACGGGAGTTCGGCGCAGCAGGAGCCTGAATCAGGTAGCTAGCCAAAGCCTCGCCCCGTAAGGCAGTAGTACATTAATAATTTTTTTGAACGTAACTAAGGTTTCCCTCATAGGTTCTATAGCTGTATTGCTAGCTAGCAAAGGTGAATTGATTATTTATGAGCTAGCGAATTCGTTCATCTACCCTCGTCTGGTGTGAGAAGGGGAGTGTCAGGCACATTAGCACAACGTGTTTTGCGTTGCCAATTCGGAATGGGCTCGTTTACCTGACTGACAATTTGAACGCTTACCGGGAGCTGTCTTAATGGAAAGAAAACGGTAGCTAGCTAGCTAACTACATACTAAGCAAAGGCTAGGTTGCTAACTGGTGGAATGCATGAGTTGCGATGATGGAGGGGTGCTGAACTGTACGTGTAATGTGTCAAGGCTGCTTTAAATACGGCATCACATTCAGGTAGAAACGCGGTAGAGTTGTAGTTTCTACGCTTCTATTCTAACCTCGCATTAATTCACATCGACGACTCCACAGCCGAGCGAAAGGACTCGTTAACTAGATTATGTCCTAAAACGTCAAATGATGAAGTTGGATCAACTAAAATCCTCATCAGCCCTGCTCTCGCACTGCTGCGGAGATGACAGGGGAGTTGATGCATGCGTTTCTACCGCTTGTCAATGAGGGGCCGCTGTAGGCCTATCTTATTGCTATCAATAACGGTCCACATAATTGTTCTGATCAGGTCCTCATTGAATACTAGTCAAATGGTTTAATACTCCAAAACGACACTGAAATATAGCTTGTACAAAGGGAGTTGTGATAGTCCGAGACCTTAAGGTAGCCTGTCATGTGAGGCCAACATCGGTTGCAATTCAGTCTCTATACATTTCGATATTGTAATATTAAAACAAAAGAACAAATCGAATATCATCAATAGGCATGGCTTCTTAGACATTCCTTTGTAGAGTACATTTTGTACACCTATTTATACCAAAGTTTGGAATTGTGTTTCAAAGATAGGCTCCCCATTTCCCCCTTTTTAAAGGTGGACTCAGTGATATAACAGCCGCGAAATATGCGGGGTGACTACCAAGAGGCTCGTTACCATGAGGCAAAGCCATTCACTAGACATCCTCACAGTCGGGCATGATGTTGTATGGTCATGCCAAGATGCCTATAGAATCGCTAACAGGTGAAACACCTTACTTGGGTGAAGATGAAACATCTCTTGAAATCATTCCACTTCAAATGGTATCGCTGAGTCCACCTTTTTTAAAGGAGCTACACATGAATTCTGGCTCCCCGGGGGGCCACGAGAGGAAATTGCAAACAAGCTTTGTTTACACTAGCTCCGACACGACACGCCATATGATTTCATGAGATGGAGTGTTGTGGTATTGGCTTGCCAGAGCTTGTGACTTAATTCAACCATGAGTGTCTTTACCGGTTTAGGGCATCACTTATCCCAGTTTTGAAAATATCCACATTATTCTCCATCATCAGAGATTTTCTCCAGCCCCACAAAATATCCAAAAGGATATATCCATGGTACTAATATCCATGGTACTCTGCATTTCCACATCGGTGTGCAGGTAAGCCATAGGGTGATGGGGCTAACTGCCATTATTGTAAACAAAGAAGCAGACATTTCTGATGATTAGCCTAGATTATGTTATTGAATGGGATAATCTGGAGCAATGTTACAAGGTCATTGTTACGTCATACTTCATGTTACAATCTTACTCTATTACAGCTCAAAATGTGAACCTAAATGAAGTTTAAAGAGGCTGTTTTCATTTGTAATGGAAGAGTAAAAGGGTCAGAGACAAATACAATCAATGTTAAAAAAATAAATAAAATAAAAATTAAATTAAAAAAAAACAATTCACGTTAATTCCCATGGGAATTTTCAGACTTGATAGATAGATAGAAACTTTATTTATCCCTTGGGGAAATTCAGGTTCCAAGTAGCTTAAAGACATAGAGACATCACACATAACATACACATAAAACATACAACCTACAACATAAGCAGGATTGTAAACAGTAAGTCTATATGAACGCTATAGACAGATAAGAATAAAGATACTGAGAAAAATATACTAAATACTAAGTAACAGACAAGTCCACATTGATGTGCTGAGGCTGTATGATAAGGGTGACAGGGCAGGGACTGACCCTGTGGTACAAGATGGTTCAAGTATGATTTGGTGAGGTGCAAAAAGGTAAGGCAAGACAGTGCAATTATAGGTCAGGAGACCAGCATTAAATACAAAAAACTAAATATGGGCTAAATAAATATGGACTATTTTTTTAAAGTGCATTTAGTCCAGGCTGGTGGAGGGAGGTAGGGGCTGTGTATAAGGCCTAGCATAGCCAGTAAACATTGTAATTAATGAGGTGAAACAGTAAGGTACAGGACAGTAATGTGATACAGAGGGTGGAGGTTATGCAGAGAAGTCCATCTCTTTGCCTTTGATTGACATATTGTATAGTTGTATGGCTCTGGGGACAAATGATTTACTCAGTCTGTCAGTTTTGCATGTCAGTGCTCGTAGTCTCCAGCTGATCAAGCTCTTCTGCTGGATGATGGTGTTGTACAGTGGATGACCTTCATTGTCCATGATGGTGAGCAGTTTGCTCAGAGTTCTTTTTTCCGCTACTGAAGTGATGCTCTCCAGTTCAGCTCCCACAACAGAGCCAGCTTTCCTTACCAGCCTGTCCAGTCACCCGGCATCCCTCTTCTTAGTGCTTCCTCCCCAGCACACCACTGCATGGAAGAGAACTCTGGCGACCACAGACTGGTAAAACATCCCTAGGAGTTTGCTGCAGACATTGAAGGACCGCAGCCTCCTCAGGAAGTACAGCTGGCTCTGTCCTTTCTTGTAGATTGCATCAGTGTTGGCTGACCAGTCCAGTTTATTGTCCAGGTGTACCCCCAGATACTTATATGTGCTGACCACCTCCACATTGACTCCCTCTATGGAGACTGGTAGCAGAGCGGGCTTAGACCTACGGAAATCCACCACCATCTCCTTGGTCTTAGTAGTGTTGAGTTGTAGGTGGTTGAGTTTGCACCATTGCACAAAGGCTCCTGTACTCCCCCTCCTGCCCATCTCTGATACACCCCACAATTGCAGTATCGTCCGAAAACCTCTGCATGTGGCATGACTCTTTGTTGTAGCAGAAGTCAGACGTGTACAGGGTGAACAGGACAGGAGAGAGCACAGTTCCCTGTGGTGCTCCGGTGCTGCATACCACAGTGTCCGAGAGGCAGTCCTTCAGTCTGACGAACTGTGGCCGCCCTGTCAGGTAGTCAGTAATCCAGGATACCAGGTGGGCGTCCACACCCATCTGCAGGAGCTTGTCTCCCAATCTGAGGGGTTGGATGGTGTTGAAAGCACTGGAAAAATCAAAGAACATGATTCTCACAGCGCTTTTCCCTTTGTCCAGGTGAGAATGCGTCCTGTGCAGTAGATATGTGATGGCATCGTCCACTCCAACCTTCTCCTGGTATGCAAACTGTAGTGGGTCCAGTGTATGGCTAACCTGGGGTCTGAGTATATGTAGAAGCAGTCTCTCCATCGTTTTCATTATGTGTGAGGTGAGTGCGACAGGCCTGAAGTCATTGAGTTCTTTTGGGTGTGGCTTCTTTGGGACAGGGATAAGACATGATGTCTTCCACAGTGTTGGGGCCCTACCAAGACGTAGACTCAGGTCAAATAAGTACCTCAGCGGCTCTTTCAGTTCGGCAGCGCAGGTCTTGAGCAATCTGGGACACACTTTGTCTGGACCCGCTGCCTTCCTGGGGTTAAGTCGCTTTAGTCCCGATCTCACCTGGTCTGCCGTGATTGTAGGGGGGAGGGGCTGGGAGGGAGGGGGGGTGGGTGGTGGGGTGGCTCTTTGTCCCTGGGCGCTCCAGGAGACAGTGGCTGATGGCTGGTGATTGAGGTCGGTGACGCCTTTGATGATGGGTGTTGGGAGATGGGGGGGTGTGTGAGATGGGGGAGAGGTGTAGAATGGCCCTGCACGCCGACAGAGACAGCTCCTGGAGAGGGGGCGGGGTAGGCCGCCGCAGCTGGGTGGTCGAACCTGTTGTAGAACTGGTTCAGTTCATTGGCCCGGTCCCGACCTCCCTCAACACAGCTACTGCTCTTCCTCATGCCCGTCATCATCTTCATCCCATCCCACACCTCTCGCACGTTGTTCTGCTGCAACTTCCTCTCTACCTTTCTTCTGTATAACTCCCTTGCCTCTTTCAGCTTGACTTTGAGTTCCCCTTGTGCGTGCTTCAGCTTTGCTAGGTCCCCCTCTTTGAACGCCCTCTTTTTCCTATTGAGGAGGGCCTTGACATCGCTGGTAATCCACAGCTTGTTGTTTGGAAAGCAGCGAACAGTTTTTGTGGGAACAACAATGTCTTCACAGAAGTTCAGGTAGTCGGAGTAGCAGTGTGCGAGCCCATCAATGTCATCACCATATGATTGTTGGAAAATATTCCAGTCTGTTATATCCAAGCAGTCCCTCATGGCCTCATCCGTCTCGGGGGACTTCTTCTTGAAGGTGCGTGTTCTGATTGGTTCTCTCCGAACACATGGAGTGGTTGTAGGGAGACCAGCTTGTGATCTGATTTCCCCAGTGGTGGTAGTGATGTGGCGGTGTAGGCATCCTTAATGTTTGCATACAGAAGATCAATTGTTCTGCTCTGTCGTGTGTGGCAGTTGACATACTGGTGAAAGGCGGGCAGTGTTGAATCCAATGTGACATGATGCATACCGTTGAGATAACATCCTGGCATGTCAGATGGAGAAGTAATACTAAATACTTGCTATGGATAGTTTTGATTTGCCTACTTTCTGTAAACAAGCTATGAACAGAGTGGCCAGTACCAGCCAGGAGAAATCAACCCGCAATACCATAGCTAATCAAAAAGTTACTTTTAAACACTTGGGTGCCACAATCCCTGCACATTTTTCAAGGCTATTATATGCCGTAGTACAGTGAAAATGGGGGGATCCATGTATAGGGAGAAACCTGCAGCATTACATTATGGGTTAGCTTCATAGTTAGGTACTGGATTGATTACTGGTCTTTTCCACTTACAAAATCAACCATTATTTTTAAGGAGCATCAGGGACTGGTCGGGGTGGACTTGC
Organism: Argentina silus; assembly: GCF_951799395.1. Lineage (NCBI taxonomy): Eukaryota > Metazoa > Chordata > Actinopteri > Argentiniformes > Argentinidae > Argentina > Argentina silus. The sequence continues at coordinate 18,322,150 of NC_139669.1, forward strand.
AAGTAAACTTGGACTTGACAAGCGACAAGCCCTGTTCTGAGAGGTAAGTCAATCGTACATGCTTTATGCAGGTTGCCTTATTATGAAGCTCACAACAGCAGTAGCATAACTAGGATTGCGCAGCATCAAAACGTTCATATTGTTGCAATATCTCTCAAGATACAATATGATGCCAGCAAACATGCCACCCTCCCAACAAATATTGAACATTCTCACTACTTTAGGTAACGTTCAAATTCAGTACCAACTTTTTTCTTTCTTTTTTCTTTCACTTCCTGTCGTATGGACCCTTCAAGTAACGTTGGTTTGAATGGGGATGCCTGTTCTTTTAATTCTATTTCTATGGCTCATACCTGGTCATGCTTATTTTGTTATGCATTTAAAAGTAAGAACTGTTTTTGATTTAAAGGAGCCGGGTGTAAGTCTATTGAAAATCTGCCACCTCTGGGCATGGCGGCGAAATTCAGTTTGACCATCCAAACAACAACATCCTCTTTAATTATAATAATAATAATAATAATAATGATGATAATAATAATAATAATACAGTACAACCCCCGAAATGGACTTGCAGCTGTTGTGTTTTTGCATGTGTGCACGATTCAAAGAGGCAGCCACCAGAGACAGAAAGTCGAACATTGGTGAGTCCACTCCCCTAAAACACCAGTGTGGCCTCTAGACACTCCATTTTAGAAAGCGCTTTTCGGGACTAAATTATATTTTATTACCTGATCACTAGCGATTAAACAGTCATTATAACCATTGGACATTTTAAAGATGATTGGGTATACAATACTTTTTTTTTCAAATGTTTTAGCAATTTGTATTATTTTTAAGGAGTTAAGCTCAGGAGTGTTTTCTTACCAGGTACGACATTTGATGTTGCATTATTACCTGTGAAAAGTCTTGCTACCTGTGTCTGCTCAATGAGTTTGGCATTGCACGTTTGATTTTCAGCTGAGGAGCGTAGCGTGCTTTCATCCACTCGTAACGCAAAGCTCCTGCTCAATCAAACATCCTTCTACCATATATTTAAAAATTAAAAAAATAAATATATAATCTGTAGCCATCTACCGTATGTACTAGGAATGTGCCAGTATGATAATTTCATGGTGCGATAACCTTGGCCAGAAATCTCTGTTGACGATATTATTTCAGTATTCATTAAAATAAGCTGAAAATCTTCAATTTGATGCTAAAACATAGTCCCCTCCACCACATGATTTTGCATTGGAAATTTTTTTTTTTTTATTGTAAGATATATTTTGCATCTCTTAACAACACTTTTGTTCATTTACTTACTGAATATTCAACAAGGCTACAGTAGCATACTCTGTTTTCTTTTAAATCTTTCCTAAAAACAACAGTATATGTACAAAAAAAGTGTTATCATTTCTAAATTGTGAAACCAATATGTACACAAATACCCTCAAACAAAAGCTGAGAATGTCATAGTAACTTGATTTAAAATCCAAACTTTTGGATTATAGAGCCAAAAGAAGAAAACATGCTTCACTGTCCCAATACTTACGGAGGGCACTGCACCTGATAATTTAAGGCTATTTGCATGTGGAAACTGCATCCACTTTTATTCACATATAGATTGCTGGCAATCAATTTTATCGTCACCATACCGTGACGATATGTGGTCTGCCAAGATCTTGTCAAAGAATAATAAATGTGTCTGTATTTAGTGAGTGTTGTGCTGATGTGATGTGATGTATGCCTCTCTGAACCATAGGGGTCAGGGGTGAGAAGGAGGGGCCATGACTGGAGCTGGGGCTGAGGATGACATCCCATTGGGTGAGAGGAAGACAGTCACAGACTTCTGCTACCTACTGGACAAGTCCAAACAGCTCTTCAATGGCCTGAGGTCAGTCTGACGGTTACAGTAGTTGGGAGTCTGCTTTTGTGCGATGTTTGTATTTGACTTCTTCCTTTAGGCAGATAATGTACTACAAATAAACCTTCAAAAGAGTGGGCTACACACATTTGCTAAGGATCTTTCTTGAAACCCTGTCGATTGCTGGGTTAACCTTCTTAAAGGGTAAGTTGACGTGGAGACTAAATTGGTCTAACCCCTGAGAGTTGGAGGCTACAGTACTTGCCCCATTTCTTTACCATTACATCCCTGAGTTGAGCCATCAGGCTGATGTAGCTAAATAACACAGACATCAACAACATGAGATGTGCAAGTGTCAACATCGTGATACATCCATTTAAATGGGATGAAAACACAACGCCTACGGTTTCAAATGTATCTTGGCCCAAACAAATGTTGGTCCCAGAACCACAGGTACTGTATTATTTTTAATTCTAAAGTACTTGTGATGCGGTACCCTCTGTCACATGGAACTTTTTGCCTTTTTGTGAACGAGCCAGCTAGCCAGCCTCATGTTGACTGTGCATCTTAATCACATCCTGTTGTAGGTTTTTTAGGGCTTCTGAAAAGCAAAACAAACTCTTTGGATTTCTTCCCAAAGGCACCAGGGAACGGCACCGGGGTACTGAGTTAGTATCTGAAACGGCAATATGACGAAGTGGAATATTTGATTGTAGCAGCTCTGCAAAATTGCTTTTCAATGCACACACACACACACACACACACACACACACACACACACACACACACACACACACACACACACACACACACACACACACACATACATCAGCTTGAAAAGGGAAGAATGATTTGTTTCATTCCATGTTTTTCACCAAACCTCATTCAGCCAACGGGTTCTTTTTGAGTTAATCAGTCATTTGTAGTCTATTTTTAGGCTGGATGTCAGTGGCTGCAGGCTGGATTGTCTCCCTCTCACGCTCACACACTCTCATTCCCTCTCTGCCTCCCCCTCTCTCTCTCTCTCTCTCTCTCTCTCATTCTGTCCCATATGTGTGTGTACAGCAGCAACCATGCCTGCCTGACTGGTTGTCTTAGAGGTTGAAATTGATTGCTTCATTACTTTAGTGTGATGAAAGCCCCCATTCCTCTCTCCCCTGTGATAAACTGAATTAGCAGAGACTGGCGTGGCATTCTACTGTGTCATACACCGTACAAGGAGAGAAAGAAAATCCTATGGCCGCTAATTTTGCCCGATGCAAAGTAATGGTGAAAAGCAACCATTTTGATAGATATGGCCGGCACATTGGTGACATTTTCCCCTTTACCATCAAAGTGGTTGGTCTTAAACCCTATGGCATTGACATTGAAAGGGTGGCAAAATGAAACTGCCATTTAACTGTTCAGATAAGGTTTGACAGGGAAGTCTTGACTCTGTATTATGTTGTAAGTCAGATAGTTGATATTTGAATATAAATAATCTAAATCTGTTTCACTTAATATACACAATGTGCAAATAACTGTTGAGTGTGAGTAAAAAAAAAATGGTCACAAATCAAATGGGAATTTGTTAACAAATAAGTAAATCAATGAAGGAAATGCAGTATAATATCATCCTAACCCAAACATTTGACTCCCTGTGATGGTATCCATTATGCTGATAATTGACCAGCCGGTAGAGTGTTTCTACAAAGCGATATATACTCACCGAACACTTTATTAGGAACACTATACTAATACTGGGTAGGGCCTCCCTTTGCTCTCAAAACAGCCTCAGTTCTTCATGGCATTGATTCCACAACATGTTGGAAACATTCTTTTTAGATTCTGGTCCATGATGACATGATTGCATCACGCAATTCCTGTAGATTTTTCAGGTGCACTTTCAAGCTGTGAATCTCCCCTTCTACTGCATCCCAAAGGTGTTCTATTGGATTCAGATCTGCTGACAGGGAAGGCCACTGAAGAACACTGAACTCATTGTCATGTTCATGAAACCAGTTTGAGATGACTTTTGCTTTGTGACATGGTGCATTATCATGCTGGAATAGCCTTTAGAAGATGGGTAAATTGTGGCCATGAAGGGATGCACATGGTCAGCAACAATACTCAAATAGGCTGTGGCATTCAAGCGATGGTTGATTGTTATTAACGGGTCCAAAGTGTGCCAAGAAAACATTCCCCACACCATTACGCTACCTCCACCATGAGAAGGTGTACAGGTGTTTCTATTAAAGTGTTCAGTGAGTATTGGACCTTCATACAAAGTCTGATTTGCATATAAATTGTCATCTACTGTATTGGAGTTGTATAGATGAAGGAGGTTCTGGGAGACTGTGACAGAACGACCATACTGCCTCCTTATTACTACAAGTATACTGCATACTAACCATACAACAGTACATACTATTTTAGGCCACACTGTTTAATAAAAATGTATGCAGTAAGTGACATTTCAACATGCTACAATGCATTCATACAGAGAAATCCTCATCTCATGACTCAACCACGTTGCTTCATGGTAATCGGTTAAAGTGTTCTGCTGCCCGTTCCCTTACAGCTGTGCTCCATTGAATTGTGGGACTAAAACCCGAATTTACTTCCCGATTAGTGTGCAGTGAAACTATACTACATTGAAAGGCTAATCTAACATTTTAAGTCTAGGCTACTAAATGTTCCTTCATTTTGCATTAAAAAAACATTCGAACCTTGCATACTGAAAATGCCTACTAAATAGGTCGCAGTATCATTCTTTCCGGTACAACCTTGGGCTGTCAGGAATACTGAAGTCTGTTAGACTACTCATGCTCATCCCTACTATGCACTGACGGGGCCTAATGTTCTGTCAATTGAGTGTAGAGATTCTCAGCTTTAATTCAATGATTTATTTTTTCTGTTTGGTTTCACCATTTAGAAATTACAACCCTGTTATACATAGTCCCCCTATTTCAGGGCACCAAAAGTATTGGAAAATTGGCTTGACGGGTGTTTCTGGTTAGTTGGGTGTGTTCCGTCACATCATTTGCGCAGGCATAAGAGAGCTGTCAATGTCTAGTATTGATTCTAGGGATTGCATTTGCCTTTGGAGTCTGCTATTGGTGTGTGTCAACATGAGGACCACATAATTAAAAGTGGTGAGCTCAGCAATCAGTGAATGACCATAATTAAGAAAAACAACTGTCCCACAGATCAGGAACACTCTCCAGGAGATGGGCGTGAAACGGTGGACAGATTACAGTTTGCTCAAAAGTACCTAAGAAGTTCTGCAGAGGTCTCGAAAATGTTATTGTGGACAGATAACATTAATGTTATCATGTACCAGAGTAAAGTTTGGAGGCATAATTTAAAATGAATAAATAAATAAAAAAGATTTACAGCATACCACCTCAACTGTGAAGCATGGTGAAGGGGGTGCTATGGTTTGGGCATGTAAAGCTGCCACAAGAACTGGCTGACGTGTCTTAATTGATGGTGTTACTGTTGAAGTGTACAGAAACATCTCGTCTGCTTGAGTGCAACTAAATGCCTCAAAATTCATTGGATGGCGTTTCATCATACAGTAAGTCAATGACCACAAACATTGCCATAGCAACTAGGGAGTTTTTCAGGGCGAAAAAGCAGAAAGTTCTTGACTGGCCATGTCAATCTTCAGATTTAAATCCAATTGAACATGCATTTCATTTTCTGATGAGATTTTAGGCAAAAAAAGACCTCCAAAACAAACAACAACTGAAGATAGCTGCAGTACAGGCCTGGCAGAGCATCACCAGAGAATATACCCAGCGTCTGGTGGGGTCAATGGGTCACAGACTTCAGGCAGTTATTGCATGCAAAGGATTGTTGACCAAATACTCAACATGAGTGCTTAATTTGGACATTATGATTTTTTTCCAATATTTTTGGAGCCCTAAAATAGAGGGAGCATGTTTTAAAAAAAGGTTGTACTGTCAAAATGGTGAACACAATCTGAGAAAAAAAACCCTCTTGAATTAAAGCAGAGAATCTCTTCTTTGAACCCATAGTAATACTTCGATTTCAAATCCAAACAGTTGGGAGTGTAGAGCTAAAAGAAGACAAAATGCTTCCTCTTTCCAATACTTATGGAGGGCACTGTATGTAGACGTGGCCATACTGGTGAAAATGGCCAAAGATGATGTTGCAGGATAAAATGTTAATCCCACAGGTATATGGGGTGTGTTGCATGTAATTCCCACATAATAAACCCTGTGTTTTCACTGCCCCCCCGTCCACCATTAACCACTCGTTTCTTCCTTTGCTCCAGACATGTTGTGATGGCAACACTCCCAACTATTACAACAAGGATTGAAACTTTTCCGGATTCTATAGAAGAGAACAAAATGAATGCCAAAGTGTCTGACTTATGCCCCAGCCCTAACGGGCAGACCATCAGATTCCATCATATCACCACCCCTCTCACTCACCACTGCACAATGCCCAGTCCGCCCACACACTCTTATGTCATACACACCACTCCTCAGGCGAGGGGGGGGGGGGGGGGGAACTAAAAAAAACCTGGTCAGAACGCCCAATGCAGAGAGAATGGCTCCAAAGGGGAATCTTCAACAGAGCATATTTCTACTAGGGCCTGACAGGGGGGGAAAAAAGAAACTGTTCTTAGATGATGAACACCAGGCTGACAGACTGGTTCAACCAGGGGATCAGTCCTGAGAGAGATTTTGAAGCCAGATATAACATGTGGTTATGGAGAGAACTGAGGCTGGTGCCAAAAAGCATGTTTCCCCATTGAAACCCATACTCCCATCTGGCAAAATAAGACTTCTATTATTTTTCTAATATTACATGTATGTCTTCTCCCTGGGACATTTTTTTTCCCTCTTTTTTTCTTCATAGCTCACAAGTCAAGAAGCATATTTGTTTTAGGGTTTTTTTTTCTCATGAAAGGCAAGCTCTGAACTTAATTTTCTGGCTTCACTGTGACCATCTGTCTCTCATAGGGAATCCATTTGGCAGTTCTAGTTAGCTTTTTCTTCTTCGTCACTCTCTCTCTCCCACCCGTACCCCTTTTCCCCCACAGAGATCTCCCTCAGTATGGACATAAACAGTGGCAGTCGTACTTCGGACGCACCTTTGATGTCTACACCAAGCTGTGGAAGTTTCAGCAGCAGCACAGGTCAGAGGAAGACCTTTTAGTTATGGAGAGCAGATCTTAGAGAGAGGAGGTGGAAGGCTCTTAGACAGAGGCTAAATTAAACACAAAGAGGCTATGAAAAGCAAAAATCTGGCCCAAAAAATTTCTTTAAAAACGTTCCACAAACTAAAAAAGTGTTGCGTGACAGTTTTTACAGCAGGCGATAACATTGCCCGATTCTGTTTCACGCTGCAAGAAAATGTTGATCATTATTTTTGCTAAAATGAAAAAAAGAATGCATTTCAACAACATGTGAACATTATGCAGGGGGGTGAATACCTTCTCAAGGTACTGTATCAAGTGCCAATTCATTCTTTTGAATTAAAGGGGCAATCTGAAATTCAAACAGCAGAGCACTCTCCCTGCCACTCCCTGCCACTTGAGGGAGGGGCTAGAGAAGTGTAACCACTGTCAAATTCATAGACTGAGCTATCGATGCAAGGACTGACCATCTATGAGCCAGTGGCCGTGTCTTATGGAACACTCTCATATAGTCTACATTTATGAATGATAAATTCACGACTAAATCAGTTTGTATAATGTTACTAAATCAGTTTGTAAAAATTTGTTGTGGAGACCTGGCATGTATTAAGAGATATCTGCTGGCCTCTGTCCCACATTAATGATAAAATAAGATTTGAGATTGTTATCTATTATCTCCATTATTTTCCCCATCTGTGTCGCCAGGGAGACCACTGTGGTTGCATGCTCACATCTGTGGTTTAGTTTTGTGCATGTGTCTACTTTATACTGTGATTTGGTCAATGTGTCAATGTTTATTTCTAAACCAACGTTTCTTCTCTTTTGGCTTGTGTGCAGGCAGGTCCTGGACAATCGCTACGGCCTTAAGAGATGGCAGATTGGGGAGGTGGCATCCAAAATAGGCCAACTCTATTACCACTACTAGTAAGGCAATCCTGCCAATGCACCACACACCAACTCCAGAAGAGTTTTGTCCTACACCACTTTCTGACATACTGTGAAAGCTCTTACCGTACTTTATTTATTTAACAGACATGGAGTACACAGCAAAGCAGAACTAAATGTGTGAAGAAATATGTTTGTACCATCAAATAAGATGATATTACAAAGGTTATGGTTCAACTAATGTAACATTGCAGCATGCAAAATGTGTATCTTGGGTTAGTGTATCTCTACTAATGCCTGCTGTATACGAACGCCTTAGCACGCAGATCATGGGCGTATTGATATGTGACAATATTTGTATGTCTTTTTTTTTTGTGTGTCATAGCCTTCGTACCTCAGAAACAAGTTACCTGAACGAGGCGTTTTCCTTCTACTCGGCCATCCGCCAGCGCTCCTACTACTATCAGGTCAACAAGGAGGACAGGTGAGTTTCCAACACGGCCATTGACCGATTCAGACATTCATGGAAAGAGAAACAAACACTGTTCTGCAGGTAGCCTTTCTAGATCAGCAATAACATGAGTGAATGAATTATGAATTATTTTCCACCAGTTAGGCCCTTCATTAAATATGTGTTATTAGCTGATACATTTTTCATTTGTTAGACTCTACCTACATTAATAATACAGCATCAAATAATTGCAATGACATAATTACGCAAATGTTATCTTGACTTGATGCACAGCCTACTGTCCACATATAGGCCACATATATAATATACTGTTATTATGTATTAGAGGTAGTAACTATCATTTGTTGTTCTAAGCATTTCATCTTTTTTTTTTCTTATTCTATTGTTGCTCTCCTTCATCCGGCTGATTCTATGAAATGCTGTAATGTCATAGAAACATATATAGTACAGGACGTCCTTGAAAACAAGATGGTGGATCTCAAGGGCTTAAACCACTTAAATAATTTCTCTTGTTGTCATATTTCCTGCTGTGAAATAATGCAACAAAAACTCTTACAAATTATGATCTAATTCTGCCATACAGTTGGTTGGGAACATTGAAGCCATTCTGTCCACTGTAAACCTAGGTAGCTAATTAGCCAGAAATACTATACTATTCTCTCACTGGCTCTTGTGGAACATTAATTTATTACGTCAATTGTTACCAATATCAATCCTTCAATAGGAACACCGGTGTGCCTGCAGTTGACGTTTGCTGCTTTGATTGTAACAGCTCCTCTCTGCTGTCCTCTCCCCCCCCCCCCCTCCCTTCCTGACAGGCCTGAGCTGGTGGTGAAGAAGCTTCGTTATTACGCCCGCTACATAGTCGTTTGTTTACTGCTGAATAAGATGGACCTGGTCAAAGTCCTGGTCAAGGTATGGAACCAGAGAAGGTGAACAAACATCAAGTCCTGAGTTTCCCAAAGTCTCGCAATCTTTAATCTTGTTCCCAGACACTTCCGCACAAATGCTCAGAAGGTCTGGTGAACCAACTTGTCAAACTTGGCCTTCATTTACCCAATAGAAAGACCGGGAGAAACTGCCGGTCGCAGCCATTGGCAGTCGTGTGATTAGCTGAAATGACACATTGACATACTTTACTCAGTAAATTCACTCCCACTAAGGCCAGGTTTGAGTCTTTGTTATTCAAGGCTTATATGCACTGTACGCAATGACCTAGGAACGAGGTTACTCAGTCTTTTACTCCTTATCTGTAAATGAATATAGAAAATATGTGTGAAGAAATATGTTTGTACCATCAAATAAGATTATATTACAAAGGTTATGGTTCAACTAATGTAACATTGCAGCATGCAAAATGTGTATCTTGGGTTAGTGTATCTCTTTGTTGTAATTGCAATTAACTTATTTTGTCCCAAACGGCGTCAACGGTGGACCACCAGTATATGACCTTCACATGCGTTGAACTGGACCGCTCTGAACACATTTGATGTAGGATGACACGGCTCAATATAAAGTTCATGCAGAAATTGGGACAAAATGTAGAATAAATTACTTCAGTGATTAGCCTGGCAGAACGCGAAGAGTTTAAGTGAGGTATCTTATGAGCTACAGTCAACGCACAGCCCATGAGCAAGGAGAATGTGAGCAGCTGGACAAAGTGGTCGGCTTTGAAAGAGCGGTATTTGATATACCTCACAGCAGCATGGCATTATGCCAATGAGCAGAATGTTGGCAGTGTTAACTGAATGGGCATTCTAGTGACTGCAAGGATTCAGAAACATTTAGTAAGAAGAAGTGATGTGTTCATCTATCCATTCAGCGGTGGAACTACTAAGCTGTCACTATGACAACCTACCTCACTGTGTAACCAATACAAGCTGTCACCATGACAACCTACCTCACTGTGTAACCAAAACAAGCTGTCACCATGACAACTTACCACACTGTGTAACCAATACAAGCTGTCAAAATCCAGGGGGGTCTGCCTGCATATATTCCGAGTTGTGCTTCATTGAAATCATTGAGAAAACAACAAGACAAAGAAAATATAGCAAAACAAGCTGACGTATCCCTTTTTAATAGAGGGATAAAGGAGGCACTCTTTGATGTGTTGTGATGGCCGTTTAGACCCACAGCTAGTTTATATTCTCCGGTGTTAGCAATTTGAGCATTTTCAGCATGTTTCATTTTCTCTGATCATGAGTAGAAAGCCTCAGTGAATTGATAGGATTGCAGATGCGGGTATCGCCAGATTAGCACACCCCTAGTAGAGATTAGTTTATAAACTATTGCTGATGCCCACATGTCTCTTTTCAGAAATAAGTCATCATAAATATGTATTTGCGTGTCTGTGCGTGCGTAGTATCTTATGTCTGTCTTCCCCTGCAGGAGCTGTCAGAGGAAATCGAGGACTACACACAGCGATTCAACACAGAGGATCAGTTGGAATGGAACCTGGTCTTACAGGAGGTGGCAGCTTTTGTGGAGGTCAGACCCCCCAAAGTATCTACCCAAGGGCCTGGACTCTTAATATCACTGTTCCAATTGGAAGTTCTGTAGAGATAACTTGTGATGTCCAGAAACATTCCTACCAATCACAAATGAGAAAATGTCCATCTTAGGACCTATGATGGAGCCCACAGTGCTTTACAGAGCTGTCATTGGTCCAAATCAGTGCCATTTTCAATTGGATTTGAACCCGATGCCCTTTACTCAACCATGTTCACCACCAGTCATCCTTTCATTAGGGTTGTTCTAGCGTAGCATCGAATGTGTGGTTTTGTCTGTTACCACTTTTCCACTGTTACTGCACGTTTCTCAACGAGAACAAGTTGGATGAAGCACAAAATAATCAGACAGAGAAATGGGGCTGAATCCCAACGTTTTATTTTTAGCAACTTTATTTTCATAGATGACAACATAAGTTCTGTGCACGTAGCACAGTAAAGAGAAACAGTTGAGCCAGCTAGAATATTAAGTTAATAGCCAAACTTAATAACCCCGACTTACTTTTATGAATAAGCATTTAGAAATACGTGTATGATGTTTTGTAATTCCTGAGGCTTATAACTGTTGATGGATGCTTTGTCGATGTCCGTACATGTTCATGATTTGTCGATCGTTTATTCATTTAAAGTGAAGATGAACTATTTTTTTTATTTTTAGTGTCTAATGTTTGTGTGTCTGTGTTTCTGTGAGCAGGCAGACCCAGTGATGGTGCTAAACGATGACAATACGGTCATCATCACATCCAACCGCCTGCAGGAGGGGGCCACACCTCAGCTGGAACAGGGCATGGTGGTGGGCCAGCTCACCCTGGCAGACGCCCTCATCATCGGCAACTGTAACAACCAGGTGTCCACCTACTTATTCTAGTCAGGTTCAGGTTCAAGTCTTGCCCACAAACGACCCCTAGACCATTTTGCATAAAAGCAGAAAATCGAGCTAGCCCCCCCCCCCCGCCGCCGTATAGTATTACAATATTATTGAATATGTTGGATTAATTTAAGTCACACACCCAAGCTAAATATATATTTGTCATTCTAAATGTGTATCTTTTTATTTTTTTGACAGGTGAAGTTCAGTGAGCTAACTATCGATATGTTTCGTATGCTCCAAGCTTTGGAGCGGGAACCAGTTAACCTGGCCACACAGACATCTAAACCTGGAACATTGGTGAGAGAGAATGCTGTAGAACACACCACTGCTCTACAGACACATGCAGGTTATCTGTTCTCAGTTTTCAGATTTCATTCTTTTCCTCACAGGAACCCATTGAGAAACCAGCCAAGAGAGAAAACCCTCACAAATATCTGCTATACAAGCCCACATTTAGCCAGCTATACACTTTCCTGTCAGCCTCATTTAAGGTCAGTACCCAGCTGCCTGTCCCCTGTCTGCTCTGCCTTCATCTTCTATGAAATGTTCCACTGGTATTCATCAACCCCACACCTGCTTAAAGACAAAAGAAAAATTCAAATGTTTTTCAATTTGAGTTAGAGCGGGATCACAGCACCAAATGTTCAAGGATCAGAATCAGGGCACATTTGAACAGGCCTGCTTTGGCTGATTTTGAAGTGGTGTTGTTTTCTAGGAGTTGCCAGCGAACAGTGTGCTGCTTGTCTATCTCTCAGCGACTGGAGTATTCCCGACCGGACGCTTGGATTATGAGGGTAAATCTAACTTCTATTCTTGTCCCTGTTTTTTCTTTTAACTTTTAATGTACTGGGTATACCCTGAAAATAATCAGGGGTTTGTCAATATTCATCTTACATTTAGGTGCAAACCTTAAGCCATCCAATGAAATTAAAGATGGTCTGAAATGCCATGATAAGTTTGGTAACACTTTACATTTATTTAAAACATTTTTTATTATTTAGCAAGCACCAAAGTGAATATCGAACAATCCAAACGAATGACTTCTAACTGTTTGTAAATGGTTCATAATTGAACAATAAACTGGTTATAAATGATTTATGAACTATTTATAACCCCTTTACAAAGGGTACCTTAATGCAAAGTGTTCCCACCAGTTTTCAATGAAGAGAATTGTCTGAGTGATTAGACGAGACCAAACAGATACATGTCTCCAACAGGGCCGTATGACTTTGGAGGAGTCCTCACCAACACCAACCGTGACGTGGTGAACGGGGAGACGGTGCAGAAAAGGAACCAGGCCCAGAAAGAGATGCATTGGTAAGAACACATGCTTACAGAGAGCTTTGTCCTCCGTACATGTGTCAGCTGTTGGTGGACACGGGACACACCTAATTAGATGTGGACCTCAATGGGTCTTCCTCGTTAAATAAAGGTTTAGTGAAAAATATCTTTATTTGGCCAAAATCCTGAGAGATCAATAGCGTTGAATTCATTTTTTTCCCCAAATTCCCTGCATTTACTGTATGTGCATGACATTGCAACCGTCGGAGGCAGTTTATTCTCACTGCAGCATGGAGTAGAGAGCCGGCAAGCTGTTGTAGATACGGAGCCTTGTAAAATGTGTTCACTCCCTTTCAATTGGAAAAATGACATTTTTTGTGTCATGCGTATGTTCACACAATGACACTTGACTGATTTGTGCTTCAGCCTTCACCCCGGAGACTTGTTCCCTTTTACCCGGAAGCCTCTCTTTGTCATTGTGGACTCCTCCAACAGCGCAGCCTACAAGGTCAGTGAGGGTTACAATTCATAACAACTCCTGCGCCTCTCTTTGGCTATGGTGATGGTAATCATTTAGTGTGAAAATGGAACAGAAATCTAGTCATATGAACGTACAAATGTGAAATCAAGGGTCTAAAATCATTCTCAAATTGATTAGAAACAAAGAGAAGACCGGATTGCGTCGGTATTCACCCCCTTTGCTGAAGCACTTTCAACTACAATTACCTCAAGTGTAAAAATGTGTTAAACAAATTACACAATACATTAATTCAAGTCCATCTGAGTGATAAAGTTAGCTGAAGTTAGTAGTGGCTATTTAAACAACTCTGAACCATGGATTACAGTTTCTCCTGGCCCATGGACTACTTTCAGAGTAAGGAACCATCTGACTATAAGGTGCAAACAAGTGAAGTATCCCTTAAACAGTGGTGTGCGTGAATGTAATCTTTTTTTTACACAATTATCTGAACAAAACTGGTGACTACTAATGAGAATGCCTTCAATGTAGTTTCTGAAATAAATCGACACTATTTTGTTTGAATTAAAACAAACCGTAATAAATGTATTTTTCCCCTCTGAAGCTAGTTCACCTGTTAATAGCCTAAACATACTGACAACGTTTGTTTTGTTCAATAATGGTGCCAGTATAATTATCTGTGGTCTTTACAAGTTATTTAGGAGCTGAAGCCAAAACTGAAGGTACTAAGCCCATGTTCAACCATTTTCATTCTCCTTACACTGTACTGTGAAATACAGTGGTACCCGTTATGTTCTGAGTGAATAGAGTGTAATCTAAAGGGGTAAGATCTCCAGTTGTTTGTTAAAGGGTGATGATATAGGCTGTTGTACTGTAGGAACTTTCTTTTTTACTGTGACCAGCACTTGCGTTTAATGCTCAGATTAAAACTTTTATTTTATCTTTCCTTGTAGAATTTCTCAAATCTCTTTGGCCAACCGCTGGTGTGCCTTCTATCTCCCACAGTGTATCCTAAGAGCATACCAGGTTATTATGTCTTTTACTTACTGCTTTTAATGCAATATTTATTGTATTACAAGAGTAGGTTATTTGTCTCAATTAGATGGTTGCTATTTTATGCACCTTTTGTGAAATATCTACTACTGTATGTTCTTAGAAAATGGCTCTGAACTTGTGCAATGTGCCTTTGTGCAATGCGTCTTCCAGTGCCTTTGTGTATTGATACTCACTTACTTATATAGCAGACTTCTTCTTTCCATGGAATCCAGCAATTAATACTTTTTGAATTTTAGGGCTGACAAGAGACTTTGATTCGGTAGTGTTGAAAGAAAGACAGCTGTTCAATGGTCATTTTAAATGTATGATGTAAAGTGTACCCATTGATTCTCAAAGAATATGTCTCATGAATGCCTTATGAGCTCAGTACAGCTGTCTTGCCTTCTCATATATAAGGTTGTTTTACTTCATTGTTTGTAAAAGTGTGTTTAAAACCATGTCATGTACTGATTCTTCTTGAGAATAGTCACATTTCCACAGCCCCATCTCAACTTGATACCAAAATAAGTGGTGGGCCAGCCATTTGGTTGAAACATGAATCAATGATTGCACCTCTCATTTTCTTCAGATCAATCACAGCATGGCAGCCTCTTTACACTCTTCCTCTACTGCCCCCTGCTGGCCTTCCTGTCAGTGTGTGGTTTGAGCAGCGTGAGGGAAGAGTTGTGGGAGAAGGCTCAAGAGTTTCTACGCAAGGTTTACCGGGATATCGGTCAGATGATAACACGCTCCAGAGCCATAGGTATCGCACAGCTTTTTTGGACATTATTAATCTTTACATCTGATCAGTACCATGCATAAACAGTAGACTGTGATGCTTGGTGTGTTACATGTCCGAGTTATTTCATTTTTATAAGACTCCATAGATGAAAGTAGAAAAAAGTCTAAGTCCTATTGGAAATGTCTTCCCAGACCAAGCCTTTCTCCAGTTCTACGGTGATGAGTTCCTTCGATTGCTGCTGATCCGCTTTGTGTTCTGCTCAGCTGTACTGAGACTGCACAAGCTCTTCCGGGTAAAGCACTGTCCTTCTACGCATTCTTGGTATTTAGTTCCTGAAGCTCTGCTAATAGTCTGAGCTTCCTCTTGCCTTTGTTATATGTCTTAATTTTGAGAGAACTGCTAATTTACTAATCATAATTAGACTAAAGCTGTGTAAATAAAGCAGCACTAGAAATTCCTCCTTTCTGCAGTAATAGTTTTACTATATTAACAAAATCACTAGGACAATTGCTTTAAGTCAAACCAAATGCTACAAAACCATGAATGGCTAAACTAGAACTAAGCAGCCCACAGCTGTTAAGGAATTGCTGACAACATTCCCTACAGAGTGTGTCTTGTTGATAATGTACCCCTTTATTTATGGCAATTATGGTGATTAGGTGGCAACATGTAATAGTCTGCTCTCTGTCTATTTCCTGCAGGAGTCCAGGAGCTTCCCGGAGTCGTACCCTCAGCTACCCAAACAGGAGATATTGGAGAGCAGCCTTTTACAGAAGCATGTTCTGGAGCTGGCAGCCATGTTGGATGTGCAGAGCCTTTTCTGGGACGGCACACTGGATACCTACTGACCGTTTACAAACACAGATACAGACACATACACACTTGCACACGGGAGAGCCGTAACCATCTTTCAGAGGTAATATAATTACCTCTTATACACATACACCTTAACAGTTTCTTTTACATTTGGATCTTGAATAAGTTCATACTGCCACATGTAGAGGCAAACCGTGCCACATGCAAATATACACAAAGATAGACAAAGTCACCAACTTATACCCATAAGCTCACAGAGAGTGAGACGAGCATGTCATTGCGTGTGTTGTTTCTCATAAAAAGGTACTGAAACTAACACATGGGTATCATGGTTGGTTGAGGGTACAGGACACAATCTAGGGCTTAATAAATGAACATAGTATTTTATGACAACACTGCCTGCAATGACTCCAGATGGATGCTTCTTAAAATGCATGTAGTTGATCCGCACTCAAAAAAAAAAAAGAGAGTTAAAGGAGCAGGATGTACGATTTGTATCTTTTAAAAAGCTCTAAATGCCTACGATAAATTGGTAGTCAGAAGATGAGGAGATTCAATTGGAGAAATGGAACTTAAACAATGTAGTTATCGTCTTTAAAATCAAATTGTCAAGGTTGAGCGCTGACCATTACATTTTTACGTTTTGGTTGTCTAGAAGGACATGTACATAATTTGCTGCTATAAAAAAAAACGTTGTATATTTACGCTTTTAATTTTCAGTGTGGCCACAGAGGGCAGCGAACTGCAAAACGTACATTCTAGAACTTTTTTAGGGATTTCTTTTCACTATTTATTAATTCAGGAAGAGGATGGACACAGGCCATTGTCTGTGTCAGCGTTTTGGTTCTTCTCTAAGGTAGAAATCTCAAGTCTCTTAACTTAGCTCATTATTTTCCAAGTTTTGGCTTAGAAACCAAATAATTGAAGAGTTACAGAACTCTTTTTTTGTTTGTTTTGTTTTTTTCTTTAGTTTTTATAAGGAGTGGAGTTCCACTCCCCTTTCATATTTGAATTGATAATTATTGAGGTAGTAGGAAAATAAAGAGGGGAACAGATGAGAGTGAGGGGAGGGGCAGGCTGCCAGGCGGGGGGGACCCAGAACCTTCCAGGGAGAGAGTACATGTGTGTTGTTGTCCGGGGCGTTAACGCTTAGCCACAATGCCAGCACCCAAACAATAGTTCATCTCAAAAGAGAACGTAAGCCTATATGTTCACAAATCTTGTATTAGCTATTACACGTAATGTGTCAAATCAAATGTTACAAATTCCACGTATTGTGATGTGGAATTTACTGTACATGTTAAAGGGATGGTTCAGCCTAATTTCAGTTAGATTAAATATCCTACCGTGAGTTGTCCTCATAGGACAGTACCAAAGATTCTCCGGTTCTCTGTTATCTACTTTGCTACTGCATCACATAAGTTTCTCTGAGGAAATGTTGACATTTAAATGTTGCTAATCTATTGGAGACGGGGCTGCTAACTGTTAGCCTGTGTTGCGGTAGCAATGTAGATAATGAGAGAGAACCAGAGAATCTTTCACTACTGGCCTATGAGAACAGATCAGGGTAAGATGACATTTCACCTAAACATGAAGTTAGGCTGCTGAACCATCCCTTTAAAGTCAATGGATTTGCAAAAAGTCATAAGCTTACTGCATGTTTTTTTAACCAATTTTGCTATGCTTGAATTTAGGTTGAAGCTTTAACCTCTTATCAACCTTGCTGAAATTATTAATGTAATTACATCAACCTACTTTCAACATAGCTATGTAATGTGTTGTAATCTTTTTTTTGTTGAAAACAAATTGCATTATTGAGTGGCAATCAATGTCAGGTTTTAAATGTGTCTTCAACATTGTGTCCATTATTCAAATATAGCATCTCCTATTGTTCAGAAATCTACCTACCGTTTGTCACCTCAGGTCTCCCATCCAGGAACTGGCCATGAAAGGCTCTGCTTAGCCATTCAAATTTCTAGCGTGAATTACCATTGAGCTATCTACCGATTTGTGCCCTGTGGGAGTTTATTTGCTTAACAAAAAGTGCAAAGACCGGTTGGAAGTACTGTTTAGTATGAGAAGAGTTTGTTGCAAAACGCTATATCCACCATTTCCAAAAATGTAGGCTACTTTCTTTTCTATAAAATGATTGCCGTCATGAAACAAATCCCCTTTATGATGCATTTAAAAACACAGTAGTGATGTTAAGTTATTTGCTAAAATAATAATGATATTCTTGAGGTTGTAATGAATATTTAATGATAAATGTAATATGTCCTGAAATGTTACAAATGGACATAGTGTTTTGGAGTTAAACTCTTCATTTGCAGGACCAGTCTTTCTAAGAGAGCTATGTTTAACAGGGGAACGGAGGTCATGGTTGACCTTGGGGCTTAAACTCAAATGTGTAAGATGTGATACACTTCTTTTTTAAATTGAAGAGTTATGACTTATAGTTTAGTTTAATTTAGTTTGTCTTTTTATGATTAAGCATTATACAATATGCCATGGCTTTATTCAAACTAAGTTCATGTCTGATTCACATTGATCTCCAATTCAGAGATCAACTCATTAGATGAAAGTGACATTTGTGTAAAATAATAATAATAACCTAGTCATCAGGTTAGGTGGAATATTTTTCTGAAATATTTTTTCTAAAAAGGCCACACTAAAAAAATCTTCATCTAAATTGGATGTCAACTTTGAAATTTTGTTAAGAAATTAGGTTACACACTGTACATTTAAATAAATGTACAGTATGTTATGTCTCCCCCCCATACATTTTTATTATCAACAATCTAGAACAACCGTCTGAAAATGAAAAGCCAACGACATATACATGTTCTTCAAATGAAATCTGACACTTATGACAACCACGTACAATAGCGTAAACTAAAATTCAGTGGGTTGCAGCTGAGCTGGATTCACTTGACTTAACTTCAAGTCAGTCCATACAAAAAAACATGAGGTTTAGGCAGTGGGGTCACCCCTAGAGGTCAACAGAGCTGCTTTGTGGAGGTTGTTCTGGATGTCATTGGACAAGTGTCCTATTCTCTCATACAAACTAAGAGAGCTAATCAATACAGTTATTGCTATTTTAAACCATTGTGTTGACTATTGACATTGTTGACTGTTACATTCAACTAGTTTTAGATGGCATACAGTGTTTCAGCTGAAAATTGCATCAGCTTCATCCATTTACAGAAGTGAAGCACACGACTTTCAAAGTACGGTACTGGGGTTGCCAGAGAACGGAATACTTATGTGGGCATTTTATGTTTGAAGTGGATATAGATCATAGCAGATATTTAGAGATCTGGAGAACTGGGAAAGAATCACGCCAGTGTGTTTACAAACTTTACGTTCGGCTAGCCAATAAAACCATGAGCAAATCATCAAATTGGCGCTTTACTGCGCTGATTTCATATCACAAGGAGACTATTTCTGCTGTTGCCTGTCAAGCGCATGTGCCCCATCTGCATTAGGGCTAGCTAGCAAGATTACTATCAGTCGATTATAGTAACAGTAACAAAAAAGAGTTGAAGAGTCAACTATTTGATGGGTGCCATTATATTGACCGGAGAACAAGTGCGTCAAAAGAGTTATCTTGATATTAAATGATGCAGAGGCTACGACCAACGACAGCACAGTCATATATTTATCTGCAGAGGGCTGTGTAAGTACCCTTAGACCAGTTAAAAAGCAACTTGGTAGAGGAAATAAACTGATGAGATGTTCAGCTTTTACCAACAACTAGTGAGGGACCGTTGACCACTTTTCTTATGAATTGTAAATAAACGTTCAAAAGAAGGAGCACTTTTTTTTAGTTTTAGTTTTTTTTTCTATCCATGCCTTATGTAGCAGATGTCTAAGATGGCATCGTGCACTAACGTTGACTTCCTGAGACTTGAACTATTGATGCCCTGGAGCCAGCAAATGCCTACGCTTTGCTAGTTTAATAGTGTTGTCCGTTCTTTGTGGAGTGCGTTATGTCAGGGCTCTTTGAAACCTCAACCCGCTGTGACAGGGATGAATCGTTTCACTTAGAAAAAATGTGTCGATAGAATACTTAGCTATTCGGTGACTGTGTGTGTATTCACATCTAGCTAAGTTAGTTTAGTGAGCTAGCTAGGAATTTCCAGCCCGCAACAGTACAAGCGGTTAGCTAGCTCAGGAAGATGATAATTTATTTTTAAACAAATTTGGAGGTGGTGGTTGCACGGTTATGTATTGACAGAGGTTTGGCAATGGTGATATTTGAGGTCAAGTTAGTGGTGACCAGTAGTATGCTTCTGTTCTCAACACAGAATTGTGGTTTTACTAGATATGATCTAGATATGATCCTATGCTAGCCCTAATCGGCATACACGCCATTGCATTTTAACGTCTTGTGTCTTTCTGTCTCTTGTTGTTGTACCATTCGTTATGGGTGATGACATGGTCCTTGATCAAATGCAAATGTCAATTCAACATTAAATCATGCAGTGGAAGAACCCTCTTGGGGAGTGCACCAACAAGATGCACACTGTTAGAGGTGAAGATTTTTGCAAATATGACGATTTTGGAAGTTGTGTAATGTATACCAGGCGTTAGTCTGATTGGTCTGTTCCAGCTGTCCCCATCTATTGTAGCTATGGAACTGACTAGTGCTGAAATTGACCTCTGAAACCCAGATTTAAGGAGTAGTCCCCTAAAAGTACAATATGATGTGATTTTCCACTCACTGCCTTAATAGGGATTTAAAGTGAGGGTCTGTAAGGTGATTTAGACCTGCTTTCAGACTGAATTGGGCCCTATGGCAATACTGTTTTAAACAAAATATGGCTGCTAAATATTTTAGGGAACTTGGTACCTTAAGATTGTCTGGGTGAACCAATTACAGCCAATGTAAATGGAAAATCACATCAAATGGTATTTTGAAGGGAATTAATACCCCTTTATGTTGTGTGGTAATTAAAAAAAAAAATAGACAAACCGATTTTTGTATCAATGACTAATTTAAAGACAAGTTGAAGAAAATAGTTAAGATTTTAAATGTGTGTATATTTATATATAATTGCTAGTATTTATATTGTTGTATGTACACAGACAGTGTAAAAATAACCGTATATGACACAGATGATTTTGTCTTTAGTACTGTATGTGTGTCAGATTAGTTAATTGTAGAACATGTGTGAAACAATATAGTTGGCATAGCAATTGAATGATTGAACTAACGAACTGTGCATCCTCTTAACCTCCCCCCCCCCCCTCCCCAAGTTATTTTAACCAGTTCACCCAATGTACATTCCAAGGACATGCAGCGTAGGGGGGGAAACTGCCACTGTTCTCCCCATTGTAACACTAACAGCATGAGCTGTTTCAACATGGGAAAATGTTGCTTCCATGTCAATTGCAGTAATATTTTTTATTATGTTTATTGGTTGATGATGATAATGATGATAATAACTAATAGTAGCATTGCACTTGCATTACTGTATTGAGTAATGACCTTAGTTATTTATTTATTGTGCTGTTGGTGAAAGGCATGTTAAAAACGATCCATTCCAATGTCCCTCATGCCACCTCCCATCCTGATCCCCTTTTTGATAAGAGTCTTGCGTGGGTCATTTTTTCATTAACCATATCTGCCCACAATAATCGCACAACTCAAACAGCAACCCGCTTTCAGGACAGAATGCTACTGCAATGTGTCCTAAACCGATGTGGAATTTAACCAAATGACACATAAACAAACCAACACATTACTTTTTAGACTATCCTTTTTCTGTGAACATTAACTGTTGTGACATTTCTGCTATGTTCTTTGGTTAGAGCATGTGTCCATGTTTAAGAGGGGCAGCACAGGGCATGCACGCATGAGCGACCAGACCACATGGGACAAGCAGCCTTGCTCACTGGGAAGCACAAACGGGTACCTTGGCTTGTCTCAACTTAATGGACCCACCTTCATAGAACTGTTTCCGCAAAGCCTCGTAGAACTGTCTTTCATTCCAACTGCTTTTACTTTCATTCTATCATTTTGGACTGGACTGCTGTATCACTACGAATTCTGTACTCAACGCTCATTTCTACCATTTTTATGAACTCAGCTCCAATAGGGGTTATCACTGCCAAACAAAGTTAACGGAACAGCTCAATGCGAAACCATGCAGGAATGTTCCAGTGTCCACATTAGCGCATCACGTCTTCTGTCTCACTGGACGATCCCTGAATCACTCATATACAATCGCAAAATAAATGGTAGTCATTGGAAGAGTTGAACAAACTCTACACATGGTACTTGACTAAACCTGATGTTGAAGGATGAAAGTTAAAACATTGTGACTTTGCGCTTATTTATACCTGGTGTTAACATGTGACTCATTGTGGGATCAAGACGGTCA
This sequence comes from Argentina silus, assembly GCF_951799395.1. Classification (NCBI taxonomy): domain Eukaryota; kingdom Metazoa; phylum Chordata; class Actinopteri; order Argentiniformes; family Argentinidae; genus Argentina; species Argentina silus. The sequence goes on from NC_139669.1 coordinate 18,344,621, forward strand.
GATGACTACTTGATCAAGGTATGGCGCATCTACACATGGCAATAAAATGTGTCTATCAAGCGTCCACTGTGTCCTTATTATGAGTTATTATTTCCTAAGCCCATTCATTCTGGATGTATTATTTGAGTTCTCAACCACGTCCCCCTGTCATAACACATGCACAAGTCGACACAAAACCTAGTCTTATTTCACCATGATTTGTCATAATTATAGGTTAAAATCCCATCATTGTTTTTTATATATTTTGAATGTCATCCTTTGCAAACACTTAACTCAATAACCATGCTTTAAAACAGTTCCATAGATCAATGGATACAAGTTGCCAGTCAGATGCAAGAGCTGAGTACAAAATAACTTTGACTGGTATAGATGTGTTTATTAGTCAGACCGATGAATCAACTAATATTGTTTTAATGGGAGTTTGTCGCTGGTAATGAGAATGGGGAGACGCAATGTGCTGCACGTGGATAATGTGGATGGCAGAATTGGTTAGAATGTAAACCTTAATTATTTTTGGAACACTCACACAGCTACACAGGTGGTGTGGGGCTGGTGTTAGCCTACACAGTGTGTTTCTTGAATGCATGTGTACAGATGGTCTCCTTAAAGCTGCACTCCACAAGGGGGAATTGGCTGGCCCACCACATTGTCTACAATGTGAGTTGCAGCTTAAAAGTAAGCTAAAAAAAAGAAGAAGCAAAAAGCTTAAAAGTAACCTGGATAGTTTTGCTAAGCGACTGTCCTTATAGGTGTAACATGTAGTTTTGCATTTTGCTGCCTTCTTTGTTAACACAGAAAATATCCAATATGCTACATTTTCTAATAGTGGCAGACAATGTGCATTCCTTGATCGCTACAGATGTTTTGGGCCATTTAGCACTACTGTAAAGCTAAAATCTACATGCTGGACCTTTAAACAATTAGTTCAGAAGTAAAATCATAGCAATCACACGCTCAGGTACTGTAGTATTATACACTGCTGCTGTATCATCCAGTCTTTTCAAGGTTGTCGTGTTGATAAACTGATAGTGTTATTATGTACTTTAGGGCTCAATTGCTAAAAAGTAAATTCATTTTTTCAATCATGGAAGCACAAAAGTTGCTGCCTAAAATGTAAGAGTTAATTTAATGATGGCCTTACACCTAAAATCTTTGGAATCACAAGTTATAGGAGAGTCAATCATTCATTCATATACTGTATAGCAGGGAGTGTCAGGAGCCTACTAAAACTAGGCCAGAGCAGCTTAAAGTCAGACACATTCAGCACCACATTTCACCAATATCTGAGGTTTTAATCTTTTAATCTTCAATAATGTGGTTTTATGTACCCCTCCCCCCTTTAATACACATAAATTAAATACAAGCATACATTTATACAAGGGCAAACAACAAGGACACTTCTTCCCCTTAAAGATGATTTTTGAGCTTTATTGCAGCAGGCACTTTACAATGAAACCCCCATGGTTCAGAACCCCTCCCATCATTAAAATGTAGTTAAATTCTATTAATCTCAATCTTTTTATGAGGCTTTTTACACTTTGTTGTAGGATTCATTGTACACTATTGATATTTTTGCTAAACTGAGTTTCTGATTACAATTACAGCTTTAGGTCTACCACAAATGTTACATTAGTGTTCAATATAATATGCATGAAGTAAGCGCTATTCTTGGCATTTGGTTTTATTTGAATGGAAATTTGCAAAACAAGGCCAAAATCAAATAAGCAGCTAAATATTCAATTTCATTTTCACAAACCAAGACTCTCTCTTTAACAGTAGTAGTTGTATCCAAGTTCTAAAATGTTTGGTTGCCCTTCAACATTTTAAAGTCCTCCAATTCGAATTCTGTGTTCTGAGTCTGGCACAGTCATCAGACTCAGGAAGTACAGTCTCTACCCCTGGAGACTGAGGTTCTGATCTCCTTAGAGACAGACAGCAACATTTGAAAACATGTTTATGTCTACACTTATTCAACTATCGGTCGTAAAACCACAACTGAAAACCAACAATGGTTGCAGTGTAAAAAGCCTCTATTACAGTAAATGTACTTATCTGTACAAAAACCATAAGAAAAAAACAACAATCAAATCTAAATATAACCTTTTTTTTTTTTATTCTTTTTTTTTTTTCAGATTTCAGTTTTTCTGAAATGATTTGGCAAATTGTTGGAAGCAAAATTCCATGCTCTCAAAACAGACCTCCACTTTGCAAAATGCAGTATTGCTTTCATCCATAACCATTTTCAAAATCGAATTACACCATCAAACTACACACACGTTGCTTCGCTCATATCTTTAGTTTTAGCAAAGTTGTAACAAAGTAATATCAATAACAGAATCAAATGTGAGGTTATAGTCTGTATATTGGGTGTACCCCTCATAGCGACAGGGAGGCTGCGGACCCTGCTGCCCACTCCCAAAAAGGCCGTTTTCTATGAAGGAGATTGGCTGGCTATGTGATCCACATACTCAATCATCTAGTGTCCCCTCTCCCATGTTGGAAAATAGAAAAGTTGTCGTGCTTAGCTAATCGTAATTGTATTTTACAAACCATGAGAAAGGGATATTCATAATAGTTTTTAATATGACTGCAAATTAGGAGGAACTGTTTTGAGAGCATGGAATTATGAGACCAAAAACGTGCCAAAGCTATTGAAAACTCTAGAAAGATCACCAATAGATATGGCATGAAATGCATTAGATTTGCCTCAAAAGAATCAATGCCAAACAAATATTTAATTTCCACTGATGTTGTGTTATCAATATTTTAATTTCTATCAGACCAATGGATTTGATCTACATCACAAAATTGTAATACCAAGCTATGAATCTTAGAAATTGAGAATGCAATTGTAAATGTGTCAGAGGCAATTTCACTTAAAGCGATGCTACAGGATTTTTGTACATTTTTGATTTCTTTACATTCAATTTTGTAAATGTTGATTGTATGGTTTATGATTTATGCTAATTGATGTCTCATCCGATTAGACCACATAGTCCTCAGTTTAAGGCCAACAAACTTTTGCTAAATAAGCGTTTGCTCATGGGAGTGGGGAGGTCCCGTCTCTGTCCAATCAGGTAAAACGACCCGTTTTTGGCTGGTGATTGTAACTAGTGGCTGAAAATATACAAAATATCCTGTAGCATCTCTTTAAAGGTTGGGCTGAGTTTTGTATGAAGTGTTTTTCAAAAACACCTTTTGAACAACACTGCATACAAAAGGTTTTGCAGTTTGTGTGAAAACAACGAGAGAGAAAAAAGCAAGAATATCAAGTGTTTTGACAGTTATCCAACTCCATTTTCACCATGTGGAAAACGTCTCCATTAAACAGGAGGTTGATGATTCTGTGTCCGTATTTCAGTGTCAGTCTTAAGTAGAGCTTGGCATCACTCTCTATATATGGGCTCCTGCTAGTGCTGACCTTGACACAGAAATCCTATTCCAAAATACAGAACCCAAAACCACATCTCTCATTTCCTCTGGTCGTTAACAATTTATCACAGGCGTTTAGAGGTATTTTAATTCTGACATAAATGTGCCAAATCAATTGAGAAAAACTGTAAACATTGACATGCGCAAAAAGATACTCTCACAAGCACTCATTCTTGTCACACGCAAACACATCAAGTAACACTTGATGCACACGCTCTCTTTGACCTGGTGGCTGTAACTTTCCTTCCTTTCCTTGCCATCATCCCCCAAGAAACACAAATGTTGATGTTTCTTAATATTGATGTTTCTTAGTATTAGAATAGTCATGTTTGGGGAAACTGAAGATGAAACTGATCAGGTGAAAATGATTATCTTCTACTTCTCAACCTTTCCTTAGTAACAACAGCTATGATACAGTACATATATTGACAGTCATATCCTGTTTGGTACTGTATGTCTTTTAGATCCCACTTTAAATAAACCAAAACCTCATGAAGCATTCTTAAACCCTTTATAAGACTGACATAGATGAACAAATCAACATCAACAATCTCACATGTACCTTGGCTGTGGTCAATTCATCCAGACAGTTTAGGGATATTTAGTTCCTTTACTGAGATATTTGAGTCAGTACTGCCATGGGGCCCCATTCATTCTGAAAACGCATCTAAAACACCTTACAAACACTCCAAATCCAAGTCCTATCACAGTTGTATGCCTCATGTGAATCATGTTCAGTTATTGTATTGTGCTGTAATCCACTTTTAAATATGTATGTTTTGATGACATCACATCATCAAATTCACCAGTGGATTTTGACACAATGAAGTGACTTAAGATACTGGTTGTTCAGGTGTTATATAGTACGAATTGCCTATGAATGATTTATGAGCCATCTATGTAAGTTTTACGAAGGATTTTAAGGAGGCTTAAAGGCACAATCTGGGATCTGCATCTGATTGACGGTCATTTCAATCAATGCTATCCTGTACTGTATATCTGTTTATTCTGGGGGAGAAACATATTTCTTGCGGTCTGTGGTACTGTCCTATTTGTGCACGACACGAGAGCAAATCATTAACTTAAGTTCTAAAACATAAACTTTTAATGCAACACAATCACGACCAGTTAGCCAAGAATAGCCTATTGTTATGATTATTAAAGGATGGATAGAGTACCATGGCTCACCAAAGTACTTGCAATACGCGCTTCCACATTTCTACAGTTCAACGACACTCAATAATCTTGCGCGTTTCCCAACGGCGATCTACCCTGTCATAACCCAAAACATTTTTTTTTTTTTTTTTTATCTAAACGTTTGAGCCAATTTCTGCCAACTTCGACAGGGTACGATGGCGAGATGATCGCTTGTTATAACCAGGGTTGTGTTCCGATTCTCTACCGTTGTCCTGAAGGAATATGGTGGAAACTCTGTCCAGCCATGCTTGCACCAATCCAATGCTTTTTAAATTGCCCGGGGAGAAGTGCTAACTTGTGGGTGACGGGTAGAGAACGGGAACGTCCTCCTGTCAAAGTTGGCAGCAGTTAGCCCATCGTGCGGACGTCAAGGACCGTCATTGCTTTTTACAGCGCCTCGTCTATGAATTTGGGAGGGGTTCCCAAATTTCCCCCGCTCCACCCCTCAGCTGTACAAACTAAAACAAGTGGCGAGGCAGCCGTTTGTGACTTTAAAATGGGTAATTTGTTTAAAGTGAAAATGTGTCATTTTTTGTCTATTTATGTAGTTGATGGGTTTCATCTTCCAGAAGAAATGTATCACGGTAACCATGAGCTCCTCTCCCTCCCACACAGGCAGCTCTCCTCTGGCCTGCTGGGAGCCGCTCGACAATAACAAAGCTAGTTCTCTCAAACCGCCTTTCTGGCTGTCAGAACCCGGAGGATAGACCCTAAGCCTCCAACTGCAAAAGCCTAAGTAAAGAAAAAGAGAAGAGAAATCATTATAATTCATATTATAAACAAATACTACATCATACAGTTTCTCTACATTCATGACAATATGCATGGATAAAGGAGAGATGTGAATGTACTGTACAGATTACTATGATGATTCCAACATACAACGTTCCATCTGGAACTTGGAGGCAATATTTATTGTTTGTAATTTCTTATAGACCCATTTCATGTGAGTAAACAAGCCTGATGTGCTCGCAGACTCAGTGCAAATAAGCAACATGAGTGATATGCTTTGCAAGGCGCTGTATAATGAAAATATCAATCAACCAAATAAAATTATTTTTTAATATGTGAACACCAGCCGAATACCAGAATTCTTCTACGGCGGTTGTGTTACTCGATGCTATCTGGAAAATGAATGCACACAACAGTGCACACTTTTGCCTATGTATCCTCTTTGGGGGCACTGATCTGTTCATACTTAGACCACTATGACCATACTTTGTTGAATAGTGTTTACCACCTTTTAAAGGGTCAGTACAGACAACTCCAACTACTCTGATTTCAGTTGCACACTATTCCTAGATAACAAACTGCTATGTGGTTTCAGTTACACACTATCCCTACATAACAACAAACAGCTGTGACATTCTTTCTTGTCAAAATCTTCACAATGCACTAAAAAACAGCTTTATCTTTATGCCTACGTTTATCCGGAACACAGAGCATTTTACAGAGCATAACTTTGCCAGTTATGATACAGTAAATCTTATAAATTGCACCTTTAAGATAGGGCTTTCACACCTTTTCATGCCACTGCAGGAGAATGGCACTACTGTTTTCAGAGGGCTTCTCGAAACCTCTGTAGATATACTTCATGAGCAGGTCCACCCCGTTCCTGTCTAGAGACTGGACAGCTGCCTCAATGTCGCTGTTCTTGAATGACATCAACACCCTCAGAACTATCGCCTGAGCTCTTTCCTGAAAGACAGAGCAAGGGAGAGAAAGTATTACACCCTCACCACAGTGGACATTCCCATGAGGCACCAAGATGGAATGCAAAGGAATATGAGAGGGTAACATAATCGTTGAGCAGATGATGTGCCTTGTATGCCTTTTGGTTTGAAAGCATGGTAACCCTTTATGTCACAGCCCTGCGTTATCTGGTATTTACAAAACAACAACATGGTAACTGTGTTGTAATAAGGGGTACTTTCTGTTACATACCTCAATAGATTTAGCCACTTGATAACTACATGGTACTAAATACCACATATGCTTGTGCCAGTGAATGTAAAAAGAAACAGTGAGGGAATTATTAGGCAATCATCAAGAAATAACAATTGCACCCAGTACTTTTAAAGTAAATACCTGCTTAATACGAGACTGTAAATCACATGTGACCAATGGCCTATAGGCAAGCATATATATAAAACGTTCCTGGATATTAAAACTAACCGGATAGTTACAGTAACTACAGGTTGACCAATTGGGTGGTGTGCATCATCCTTGCCCTTTCTCCAGGGATTTCTCCAGGTGCCAGTGTCATCTAAACTTGTTTCTCAAAATCTATAACCACCCATTACTACTTCAAACATATCCTGGATGGTTTGTTTTCAAATAATCTCTAAGCACAGAATGTCATCTCTCAATTAAGATTCTGGGAGCACAGGGAGTAAAAAGTGGGGACGGCCGTGTGGGCAGTCAGGAGAGCCTGACTTAGTGAGACTAGTTTTCAATTTGTTTTGGAGCACTTGGAGTGGGGCGTCGAATTGGAGTGGGGTGTTTAATTGGGGGGGGGGGGGGGGGGGTTCAGAGCTAGCGATCACAATCTAGGTGTGAGCCAATTCAGCAGCTAGCTAGCATGACATTTTCTCTCCTGATCGGTACATCGACGAAGTCGCCACAAAACTTAGTGGAAAATAGAGCCGGTTCCTACTCTGGTCACCTCACCCCAACTGTCAAATCACTCATGTCTCTGACTTGGAATGAAATGACAGATTAGGGACTGCTTCTGGTCTGAACACATAAAAGCCTTACTTTGATTGCTGGATTCTTGCTGTTGATTGGAGGGTTCCTCAGAGCAATGTGAAAAGCTGTCATCATGTCTCCTGTGCATTATAATTGGTTAAGGAATACAACAGCTCTTATTCTCTACATTCTGACTAGATTGTATCCCTGTTTTTTTTTTTTGCACAATCCGGGATTCAGGAATCTGCTCAAAGGTCATTTCAATTCATACCCATCGATCCCTGAAGAATAGAACATAGAAATGCATTATGATGTTGAGCACAACTTGTCTTACCCTGTCATAAGGCAATGCGGTTGTATTATTCCCTAGTCCATAGTTCCAAACAAACCCATCATGTGTACTTGCATCTAGAGCCCTGTCTTGAGAGGGGATCCATGTTCCCAATCTCATCCAATTCCTCAGCTGTACTATAGAACTATAAGGATTGTAGCTTTCATCAAGTTACATATCAGAAGTGGAGGTGATCTACTTTTCCTTTGCATCGTATTGGAATTCCAATCCCATAGGATGTTTTTTTTATAATAGGTTTGCCGTTCATTACCCTATTATTGGGCTCCATTCCATGTTTGGCACAGCTAGGGGTTTGGAAGGGGAGGGTTGGGAAAAGCATCCACTCCATAGCTTTCCAACTGCGTCAACATCGGACTGCATGCTCTTTCATCTCCTGTCTATTTCAAGAAAACCTATATACTATATAAACCTACGCTACTTCTAATTGAGCTAACTGGCCAATGTTTAGTCGGCTGTGTAGGATTCACAGTATATTCTGAACATCTCTTCCCTTCTAGCTAGCGAGCTAGCCAACATGTTGGGTAACGTTAGCGAACAACAGACATGTAGTCACAAAGCGCAGCGCCTCAGGTGATTTGGGTCACAGTGGAAACCTAAAAAGGTGCTATAGTACGTTGGCCTTGCATAGCCAGCTAGCTAGCTAACAGCAGCATCAAATGAGTTGTGTCCAGGAGAGGACCAATACAGAATGTCTAGGGTCAACATAGCATTACACTGCAGTTGCGCTGCGCAGGTTCATATCAGTGTTCAACCAAGAGGAACCCACTTATGTAACCCTTAGCTCACAAATGTGCTGATCTGTGCGACCTGGAACGCAACCCCCTCTTGACATGCGAGCTTGCCTGCTGGCTGCTGTAGCTCACGAAGGGCCGGGGCATCATAAGGCGTAAAAAAAAAAGGATATTGCTTGATGAGGTTCTCTACCTCCACCGCGTCTGGTCCCTGATTATCGGCAGCCTCATCGTGATCGTCTACAAATTTGTTCTCATCAAATTCGTCTATGTCCACCTTCCTGAAGCGCGACGAAAGAGTGTTTTTCGCCATCGGTGGCACAGATGGGGGGGTGTGGGTGTAACACCAGCAAGCTAACGTCAGTCCTCCACAACGTTATACTGTCACCACACCAGATCCAAGTTGAGAGATCAGAGCTTTCAGCTTGGGGGTGTGGGGGGGGGGGGTCTTCTAATTCTAGCGAACGCAGCAGATATATGTACTGTTTGTGTAGTCTCTGCCTGTCGTCCTGTCCTTGTACGTTGTTTTTTTGTTTTTTTCCCCCCAACCGTATACGCACAAAAAAATATCACAGTTCCACAAAGTACTCTCTGTGGTTGAACACATCGATCGTGTGGTCAGTGGTGTCGATGTTGGCGTCCGTCCATCCTGGGGAGTTTGTCTGACATTGGGGACCTGTGTTGTTGTTGACCCGTGGACGTCAAAATACACGCGAATCCCTGGGAAGCGTTCATGTGTCACTACCGGGTCATCGTCGTCGTCTTCTACTTCTACTTCTCCTGTTCATAAAAATATACTTATTCTAGCATTGTGACTGCCTATGGCCCCTGGTCCGAGCATTGATTACTTAATCTTATTATGACTGATGGGATAGATGATTCACTTACTTCTACAAATGGATTTGTTGTAAGTCGCTTTGGATAAAGGCGGCTGTTAAATGCCATCAATGTAAATGTAGATGTACTTCAGTGCGATTGGCAACCCATCACGTCCGGGTCACGATGATCGGAGGAGCCCATTAAAATAAAAATGAATTAAATCAATAAATACTCAATAAATACAATAAGTCTATGATAGTAGACTCGCGTATACCAAGAATGAGAATGAAGAGTTTTATAACACAGACAAACACATATTGATCATAAAACTGATGACTACTTTTCAGATGTGTTGAGAACGTTTTTTTGACATATCAATTGCTGATTCATTTCATACAATAGATAGACGTTTTGTTATCAGATTCATTTGTCATATTCCTATGAGATGACATTTTGTGTTTTAAATCTATTTCTGCCACAGTTTGTTAGATAATTGTGTCATTTCTCCCGCAAGCAACACAATCGTTTTCAGGTTTGCAATGAGATACGTAATGGTATATTACTGAGAAGCTCAACAAATTGCCAGGGCAGCTACTTACAAGTAGAACAAATGACAATGAGAAACACCAGTTACAACCACTCAAACTTTATTGGTTATCCATCTGAGATCTTAACCAGAGAGTAAAAAGGAATTGAATCTACAACTAATAGTGCTACTGAAAGGAATTCAAACTGTGATAGTGGACCATGCTTTCACCTCTGCCATAGGTAAATGCACAGGTAACACTTCATTTGACACTTCTGTCATTAGGCCTATGCTGTTATGGGCATGACATGACACATTTCAGTTTGTGTTACTGGATCAGACCTGGGTCCTTAGTTTGTGGTATGACAGTCATCAGCTGTCATGACTGGTTATGACATGCAATATGTTGAGCCATCTATGAAGGGCAATGTAAACCGAATAATGAACATATCAAGTCAAGTGCTACCCACATTTGTTTCGAAAATGCGCTCCACACACACACCTGAATTGTTTCATGTTTTACCAACTTATGTGATATGACCATTTAGTGCTAAAAAGCTGAAAGCCCACAGCCTAAAATACCTACACAGTACAAACCAATCAAGATCCATCCTCCCATTGGTGCAATGTAACTCTCCCTACTGAATATTTGCGATTACAATGTCTGCAAAATGGAGTCAGAGAAAAAACATGTGGTTCTAACAATAATATAATATATTTTCGGTTTTTATAAGCCTTGCCCATTTGGCCTCCCATTTGAGAATAAACTCTCCATAATTGTGAAAGAACAATATAAATATAGTTGAACCAGGCATACAGATACAAAATCACATGGAAAAAGGCTTTTAAGACAATGTACATGAGAAAAGTTAAGAATTAATTATATTCTAATGGACCAGAGATTTGTTCAAGAAGTGAAGGGAAATTCTATGTCTGACTTATCAAATGAACAACGTACAGCTCAGTGTTGGATAAGCAAACTGTCAGCCTTGTGTGTCCATTCCAATGGGGGAAAACATTTAATTTAAATACACAATTATGTCAAAGGACCTCTGGACACAAATCGCTGGATGTCAGCTGATTGAGGCTGGGAGAGCAGCTGTTAAGTCATGTGGTGAGATGTATTCCTAGGGAGTGTCAGCTATTTGGTGTAAAGGTAACATTTTACACATTAAAGGTACACAAATGAACATTAACTGATGTAATAGTTAATGATGAACAGATACATTAACAAAGTACAGACACAAATTATGTCGATATAAAGTTGAGTTAAAGTGGAGTTAAAGGTCCAGCATGTAGTTTTGAGTGTTGCTGCCCCCGCTGGCCACCACTAACATTTCGAAAATGTGCATACTACGTTTTCTAATAGCACCAAACATGTGCATATCCTTGTAAACAAACCAAACGTCAAATAGGCTCGTAAAGGCCAGTGTCCTACCCGACACCAGATTTTAGAAAATGCTTTGGCTACCGAATTATCATGGCCATTTAGCACTATTTTAAAGCTAAAATCTACATACTGGGCCTTTAATAGTTAACATATACATTAACAACGCATTCGCTTATGCATGGAATATGCAAATAAAGCTCCAGAGAATTAAGTGTTGAGGGGGTAAACCGTGACAGAAAGAGTGGTCCACCTCAGTCATCCCACCTCCGCATCCTAAATGCTGGATAATACATATTAGTTACTACGTTAGGAAAGCATAGAGTGACTTCACTTCCTCTTTTACTATCCTGAACCAACAATGTTATAAACATCATTGTTAATGTATTTGCTAACTGTGAACATAAGATTTATCAGTACATTTGTTCATCTGTTCATCATTAACTAAAATATCATGAAACACATTGTTAACCACTACACTAGTTAGTGTTAAATCATGTACCTTTATTGTAAACCTTTCATCAAAGCTAGCAATGCTAATAAAGATCTAAACAACTTTTTTTTGTGTCTGCGAATGTAAGCAAATTTCATTAGTTAGGCATTGATGATTAGGCAAATGATTGAATCAATATTTCAAATGTGATTTTTAATTATTTGGTGATTTGGGCAGGTAGCTATCGAGCTACTACTCAGAGGTTGGGAATCTCAGTGAAAATGAGTCGCCTCTCTCCTTTGCTAATGTAATGCAATGTGACTACGCAGAGAGGGTATTTTGAGTGATACAATGTGGCAGAATGTTGCGAAGTCATTTAGGCTGCATGACAGAGCTTACATTTGGCCTACACCAAGAAGTATAGTCAATTTAATGGGGATAAATGTGGCTGTGTTGTTGTTCTCCTCAGGGGCGTGGTTACATTTCAACAAATTGCCCGGATGTACCGACTGTATGCATGCCTCAACTGCTGTAGCGCCAAAACCATTTGTGCAAATGAAAGGCATACTGATGCTAGGCCACAACATGCTTACATGGCCACAGGGCTAAATGGTTAAGAAATGTAAAAAAAAAAAAAATTGTTTCGTAAATGTGTGGAACATAAATATATCACTTTAGGACATTATATATCCATACTCTAAGCAAATCAAAATCCAAACAATCCAAAATGAGAGCAATAAAAGATGAATTACAATTTGGAACACATAAAAATAAATTCAGCATCACAGCAGAGGCCATGAATTCAGGTTTACATTATTTTTTTTTAAATCCAGCATCATAATTCTCAAGCAGCCATGTCTGTGAGATTACAATAACGTGTTACAGTTGTTAGTCGTACGGTCCTTACTGCCTTACATTTCTCACCGTTCAGCTTTTATGTCAGTGAACGGTGGATTATTTGAGTGAAGAATGGGCAACCGAGTCTAGATTAAAGAGAAATCATAGGAGTGTTTATAATAATATCATAAAAACATCCATACAGAACAAAGATGAGACAACAACTCCAAATATGTACAAAGAGAACAAGGAGGTTCCTCCCATTGCCACTGGATCAGGGAAGACTTCCTCTAGGCCACCGTAGTGACACCCCTCCTCCAGTGTGGGATTGTGAGGCCTCCACAGAATGGCAACTTCACTGCGCAATAACGACTGTCCACAGATCAGTGCTAGAGATAAAACTGTCCCCCCCCCCCCAGCTCACAGAGTTGTCCTAAACGTCCTCGCCAAGAGGACCAAGGACTCAGAGAAAGAGCAGGGTAGAGTGATGGAGCTCTTTGCTGGAAATTAAGCTTATACAATTTAGGGCCCAAGTTTAGACCCAGTATTATACAATTAGGGGGAGAAAGATGACGAATACACATACATTTTTGTTTCCTTTTAAAGAGGCAAACACCTCAGTATTTTGTTCCTTACCATGACACACACGCACGCACGCACGCACACACACACACACACACACACGTCCTTGCACACATGCACACACACACTCATGTAAACATGCACGCTCTCTGGCACACTGACACCCACCCACACAAGGACCAACACAGACCATAAAGCAAAACAAACCAATAAAAGAACACAAATCCATTATACAAATAATGCTCATCATGTGCAACACAAAAACACACACACACACACACACACACACGCACACCAACCCAGTGCACCACATTTCAACTTCCTATAGTGTCGTGTAACAAGGTTCTGTCCAGAAAGCCTGGTCAAGAGGCAAAAAACACAGTTGCTCTGCTCTACAGTAAATCGATGCACACAATTGACCCTTGTGGTGAGAAGAAAGTGAAATGGGTCCTATGAGGGTTTGCCTTTTGTTCGTTTAGCCGTGCTGCTCCCCCGACTCCGTCGTTTACCTCGTCGTCTCCATAGGGTCTTCTTTGAAGTTCTCACATTGCTCCATCACTTTCCTGAAGACAGAGGGAGGTAGAAGCGTTGTGTTCAGGTCATAGCATATAGACCCGACCCGTTTAAAACCAGACATACAGCTATGGGCCCAGCCGGCTGAGGCTGAGGTTGAGTAGCAGCGTTTTAGGTCTACATCGGCTTTCTCGATCGACGTCAAATAAACGACATCATGCAAAAGTCAAAAGCTAGGTCCTGAAAACAACAGAGAGGTCAGAGGTCAAGTCCAGTCATACCGTGCCATGTCCTTTGTCTCTCCCTTTGAAGTGTCCAGTTCCAGAACCTTCTCGAGGAGCGCAATCCCTCCTTCTTTTATCAGCAAGGGGCAGTACTTACTCGCTGAAGCAGGAGAAGAACAGAGGAAGACAAACATTTTAAGGGACAGTTCATTACGGTTCATTCATTTCCCACTTACATGATTTTACGTAACATCTTTGGTGTTTATTAATAAATCCAGATGTTTTGTAATGGGATACTTTACTAAAATACAAATGAACATGATTTCCTACTTTTTACTTAAATCTTGACAGTGGAAGAATAACATTTATTAAAAAAGAAAAAAAAAGAAAAGTGCATGTGAGGTAGGAAACCAGACATAGGCTTATATTAAAACCGCACTATAACTCATAACATAATAAATGAATATATATTTCATTATTCTAAAGAATATTCGTCAGAATAATTAACTTCATAAATAGTAATTAGTTGCACCCCCAGTTTACAACCAAGCTAAATAAATATAACCTACTTCTTAGCTAGGTTAAAAGGTTGAAATTAAAAATGACCAGTTTTATTAATTTCATATTTACTGTTAGTGACCATCATCAGTTGATGAGGGTATGGTGGAAAAGCATTGAGATCAGGGTGGAGCTCCCTAAAGTTGAAGCTAAATCTGGCAGACTACCACCAGAAGAGCTGCTAAGAGAGTGGAGGGGGATGTACTCACGGTAAACTAGATATATTCACGGTAAACTAGATATACTCACTGTAAACTAGATATACTCACGGTAAACTAGATATATTCACGGTAAACTAGATATACTCACTGTAAACTAGATATATTTACGGTAAACTAGATATACTCACAATAAACTAGATATACTCACGGTAAACTAGATATACTCACTGTAAACTAGATATATTTACGGTAAACTAGATATACTCACTGTCAACTAGATATATTTACTGTAAACTAGATATATTCATGGTAAACTGACATCAAGAGAGAGTAGTGGGGGATGTACTCACGGTAAACTGACACCAGGTTGAAGAGGGCCCAGGTGGCCCAGTGCTGGCTAACTGGGGCGATGCCCTGGGGCAGAAGACGAAGGATCGGCTCGAAGGATCTGAGGAGAGTCAAAAGTCAACTTGACATGTAATTCAGACGATGCTATCATGGCTTGTATTGAAACCTAATCTTTTGGGGAGGTTGACGCTAACAGTTAGCCTGCAGTGCCTGAAGCAATTTATAGAACAGATTAGCATGGATGCTGACACTGCTGGCATGTAAAGACAACTGTAGGTAAAGAGGAATTTCACCCAAAAATGGAGCCAAAATCAGGCTGAAAAAAAATGTAAGAGCCTTTAGGGACTCATAACCGAGCGCCATGTGGCCACCTGTAGTTGATGTTCCGACGAGAGGTGACGTCCCAGCTCTGGATAGCGTCCCACATTTTGTCCATGACCGTGTCCCTTTTTGGGTCCTCCATGGCCCAGGCGTCTGGCCCGTCAAATATGATGTGGGACAGAACTCCACAAGCATTATAGGACACCTCGATCCCGTCCGCCTTACTGTCCAACAAGTTACTATCACAAGAGAACGATCATGGTCAGCTTGGCATATAAGGCATAGAAGACAATTCAACAAGGACAATGGACTTGATTCAATATGTATTGAAACATATAAATATTTATCTTTTCTCTCTGGGGATTAATGAAATACATTAACCCTTTTGAGCTGACTGCTATCTGCTGCTACCATTAAGAATGTATGAGGATGCGACCGAGTTCAGTCGATTTGATGAATTATTGGACGTAACAAATAATAATAAAATAAAAACAATAAAAAGTACACCTGGTATATAAGAGAAATTAAGAGCTTTGTGAAAAGGTACTAGCAAAACAACGAGCGAAACAAACAACTAAGAAAGCAGAAAAGGGTCTGTGTGAGAGTGTGGCGCAGCAGTAGTGTCACCCACTCGGGAACCATATACAGTGCCTTGCAAAATGTTCACATTTTGTTGCTTCAACGGCTGAAATTGAAATGGATTCAGCTTCTCTTACCTGAAGACGTCGATGAACTGTGCAGTGAGGAGTTGTGGCCTCAGTGCCCTGACCTCAGCCACGTTACCCAGCAGCCCCAGCATATTACGATGGAGTTCCTGTTTGTCTGGAAACTCCTGGGGGGGGGTTACAAAAAGGCTTTAAAAAGGAATACATCCCTTATAGAGAGGGTCAAAGGTAGTTTGAGAGGGTGGAGAGTTCAAAGACGAAACATATCTGTAAGGATGACAGCTTGAGGGAGAAGGATGACACATGGATGAGGGAGAAGGATGAGACATGGATGAGAGACAAGGATGACACATGGATTAGGGAGATGGATGAGACATGGATGAGGGATGGATGAACATGGCCTGACCTGCAGGCACTCCAGGAACAGGCTCATGCCCCTACAGTTGAGGAACATCTGACAGTTGTCGGGCGTCTCGTCAGTGATGTTCCACAGGGCGCTCCAAGAGAACTCCATCACCTGGTCACACTGTGAACACAGTAACACCATTTTGTCATTGAGTAGCTCCTCACACACACTCAGTCCCATACATGGACTATGCTCCCGCCGACTTAGCTATCAGAACCACTGTGTGTTTGTGCGCATGTGTGTGTTTCAGTCCTGGCGGGCCCTACCAGTAAATTCCTGCCCTGGTGTGCACATGTTTTTAAGTGTTTGTGTGTGTGTGTGGGTGAGTGAGGGGTTAATAGGCGGTACTTTGACATTTACAAAGGTGAGGCAGACGTGACGCACACCATACACTTGAATGAACTTGACTTGCAATGGTTTCTATTGAAGGGGACGGATGCACATCATCATATAATTTAATAATAAAATATGTGTAGTGGAATGAGCTTTGGCCTATGGCCTGACTCCAAGATGGTGGCTCTGAGGTACTATTAAAATGAGCTGTGGCCCAACAGAGGCACGTTTTACTGGTCCCTCCGTGTCATTTCAGGCACGCGGTAGCACGTACCGATGGGTGACATGGACAAAATGTTCCACAGCTATTTAAAGAAGACATTGGGATATTCCTGATTTGCCCTGATTTGCCCTGACCTAAACAATGTCATAAAGAGAAACACTACAAGAGAGAATAACATTGAGACTCACCATCCTGTCCTGAAGCTTCTTCTGGATCAGATTCAGCATCGTCTGATAAAAAACACAGTCAGTCAGACACAACATCAGAAGACTCAATGTCACTCAGTGGGGGTTAAGAGGTCTTTAGGAGGGACCGTTAAGATGCAGATGCATCTCTGAAATATTGTTGCACTTTGCACTGATGATGATTTTCTGTGGATCCAAATTAAGCATACAAAATGAATAGCTGTGTGTGTGTGTGTGTGTGTGTGTGTGTGTGTGTGTGTATATCTTTGTATCTTATGTATACTGTTCGTCTGTGTGTGATGTACCTTGACGAAACCCATCTTGCCCACGGCCTCTTTATGGTGGTTGTCCACCTGGCAGACCAAGGCGTTACAGAGGTGCACGGCGATACGCTGGATGGATTCATCCTGCCGGGCCGGCTCCAGGATCTTCAGCAGCAGCAGGTTGACCCTCCCGTACTGGAACTCCAGCTCCTCAGGGATGCTGAAGTTACACAGAGTCAGGCAGCAGTTCCTCTGGACCTGGGGGGGCGGCAGGGGGGAGACAGGAGAGGTTTCCACTAGTCTGAGGGAGTTGTACATTTTGTACAGTCACCAGGACAAATTAAGAAAATAAGAAAACTTTGATCAATGCTGAAATGAAGTTAGTCTTATGAACGATATACGATCAAATTTGTACGTATGCTCGGCGGGTGTCTTTAGAAACGAGAGTGATTTGTCTCTCCACTGGTGTAGCCCGCCAGACTCATATATCATTAACCGCTGTTTTTTCAATAAGCTAATATTGATATGCAGGTGCCCAGAATGAATAACTCTATCTTGATAAAGATCAAGCTTGGGTCCAAACTTTGTCCTTGCAATAAAACCGTACACCTTTGGAAACAGAAACCAGTGTGCTGATTTCTCTCATGTTCTTCATGTTCATCTCTATGACTCTATGGACATTGACCCCCCCCCCCCCGACCTACCGTGACCTCCTGGTACTGCTCCATGCCGTTGAGCACCACCTGAATGACCTGTCTGCGCAGCCGCACACTCTGGTCGCTGCGGTACTCTGTGTTGGTCAGGTAGAAGAGGGCCGCGCTTCCCGTCACCTGGATGCTCTTGTCGTACTTGTGGCATTTCAGAGCAGCGATCACCAGCTGAGGGGACGAATAGCAAGGTGACGGGACTGACTCAGTAGTGTACACACACACACACACACAAGGTATATTATACACAGGGCCCTCCAGAAGTGTCTGGACAGTCAGCATCACATTGGACTCTACACTCCAGTCATTTCTGATGAGATGAAATGAGGCAAATGTACAGAATGTCCCCTCTCATTTGAGGATATTTTCGTACATTTCTGTTTTACCATTTAGAGATAAAAGCACTTTATGAATGCAGTTCCCCCCACCATTTGAGAAAGGCATAAGTATTTGGACAAATGAATTTCATTAAAGTAGTCTAAAGGATAGTATTTGCTCCTATTAGACCAAAAGATGCTAACCTACCATCAGCACGATAAAAAGGGGGATCTTCGGTATCACCTCGATAACGTTCTCACTCATCATCATTATTCATTTATGATTTCTTTTCATAATCAGAGCAGCATCAGAATGAATGCAAGAAGTGTTCAGGAATGTCTTTTCTGCTCACTTACAAAAACATTTCTCCAGACATAATTGACCATTCACCATGCGCTCACTACTGAGCAAGACACGGCCCCCAAACACACTGCATCCAAAGAGCTCATAGAGTTGTGATGTGTTGATGCAGTTTTCCATGTAATGCAAATGGGAAAGCTATATATAGGAAAGAAAACAAATAATGGGTACAACATTGCGTTGAATTATGAGGGTCTCTGACCTGCAACGCTCTCAGAAGCTGGCTGCAGTGCTGTATTCTGGCGATGTCAAACAACTGGTTGATGGCTCGATGGGCCAGCTCAGGGCGAAACTCTGTGTAGGCCTCGATGGCGTTCAGGACCTGTTCTTCATTCTTGGAGCCTGTGACCTGAACCGAGACATGACCGTGACAGAGATGGGAAGTTAACCCCCACATAACACAAAGATAAAACGCACAGACACACACCCCACCATATCCACTTATGAATAAAGACACATACATCATCGTCAGAAGTATTTGAATACGCCAATGCTTTGGTCTAGGGACAAGTGTTTATGGCGCACAACATAAGCAGCAAACTCATACAGCGCAATGCTTTATTAGGGCCCTTAAATGCTCATGCCAGCCAGTTTTGCTTCCTGGCTTCTCGTGAAAAAAAAATACTCAAAGAACAGATGCACTGTTATGACGTTAGTCTGAGCTATTTGGGAGAGTCAACATGAATAATTCAGGCCTGTAAAGGGCTGGTTCACGATGTGTACACTTCCATTTGTTTTTAGATATCTCACATATGTTTATCTTCCATGTTGTTATTATTGTCACACTTATAAACCACCCAGATCGATCAACAACATGAGAGATATGATACATCTAGAAACAAAGTGTCAAAATAGTGAAGCAATCTTTCGAGCTCAAGAAACGTAATGAATAATGAATCTATAGTCATAGACAAACATTACCTTGTATGCAGGGATGTGTGTCACATTACAAAGGGTGGTGTCGTACAGCCCTAGAAACTGCAGAGGCCTCTTCAGCTCCTGGAAAGGGTAAATGCTGCTCTTGCAAGGCTCGATGCTAAAACAGAGAGGGAATATGAACCAGGGAGGAGGTGAGGGACTGGACAACAACAACATCAACAGCACAGCTCCTGCCTCTCCAGGACATCCAGTCCAGGTGGTGTCAAAGGAAAGCCCTTAACATCAGCAATGACCCCATTGAATGCATTAAGCCCTTAACATCATTGAATGAATTAAGCCCATAACATCATCAATGACCCCATTGAATGAATGAAGCCCTTAATCAGGAGGCTCACCTTGGACGTCCCATGGCCTCCTCAAAGTGTGGGACTGTGCAGTTGTCCAACATGATGTGGCCCGAGATGTCCAGCGACACCAGGTTGACCAGGCCTTGCACGATGGCCGTCAAGATCTTACGAGTCATCTTGAACTTGGAGGTGCGGCGGCTCTCTCTGGAGATGTCCAGGTGCCTGAGGAACACGAGGTGCATCAGTTTCTATGCATGACTCAACAGCACTAACCCAGGCAGACATGTTAAGAACCCCCCTCCTCGCCCACCTGAGGTGACCCAGCTCCACCACTGTGTTGACCAGCTCCTCCGACAGGTCCACGTTGTAGAGCACCAGCGAGGCCAGCCTCTCCTTCCACTGGGCCAGGAAGGCCGCTCGGGGCAGCTGCACCGCGGACAGGTCCAGGGAGGTGAGGGCTGGCAGGGGCTTGAGGAGGGCTTCCACATCCACCTCTTCAGGGAGACCCCCCAAGTTGAGGAGCCTCAGCCGGTTGAAGCCCTGGAAGTTGAACTCTGTATCCAGCGCCTGCCGGGACGCCGGGCTCTCCTCCTCGTCCTCTTCATCGTCTTCATCACACGCCAGCGGGGCGCCGCCCTTGCGGTAGAAGATGCGGCCGCAGCCGAACAGGCTGAGAGACACAAGGGTTTGGCGGAAGCAGGCAAGTGTCTTCAGGCTGCGTGCTGATAGGCTGTTGCAGTAGGTGAGGTGGAGCTCGATCAGGTCCTGGAAGGTTGGAAAACAGCTGTGTGAGTCAAAGACTAACTAAGAAGTGGGATGCGTAGGCAATGTGAGTGTCTTTGAAACAGATTCGTAGCGCAAAACAACAAGGATATCGCTGACAAAACTATCGACCTCTTTCAGTGAAAAAGCAATTCAAACCAAAAACAAAGACAAAGTCTAAGGGATGAACCTGCTAACCATTGAAAGGGAAACCTTAGCTTTGGGGTAGACATTTTTGAAAATAAAGTTACATTTTTTTATTAATAATAATAATAATAATAATACTTAGTCATTTCAGGCTCCAATGCAAAAAAAAAAAAAAACTAAATTAAGTGGTGCAGGGGTTCACTCCACATGTTTTGTTTTTTTCTTTTCTTTTTTAAAAAGGTCAACACTGACACCTCACCTGTTTCCCAATGGCTTCCAGGTCCTTGTCCCGCACAAAGTCTTCCCTCAGCTGCACCCTGGTGAGCCTGGTGCTGCGGGGGTCCGAGAACAGCTGGAAGAAACCGTCCTGCGGCTCAAAGTTACTGTCTGTGTGGACCAGCTCCATGTATCTGTGAAGACACAGAGAACAAAGTGCAAAGCAGCAGCAGTCAATCATTGCATATGTGCAGAGATGTCTTACTGATCTAACTTAACTTACAACTATCAACCAGTCAAGTTCTAACAAATGTAGGTGATATTTTGCACAACTCGTGAAAAGGCTCCTGAATGGTTACTTATGAAATAATTGTTTCAGCATCATATAGCCTACTTTCGAGACGTGTGTCAAGCAATAGACACCTTATAATGTGAATTATGAAACATGAGACATATGACAAACCAACAAGAAAAAAATATGACTAGTAAAGATGTTTTGAACAACCTTGCCTGCATATTTTCAAAGTGTATACACCACTAATACGACATTTAACAATTCCATCCATTGGTGATTCCCTTTTACGGTACGTACGTGTTGACCAGCTTGTCACAGATCTCACTGGGCAGGAACACATCTGACCGCAGGCAGAGCTTGTTCCTGTCCCCCAGGTAGCACATGGTTCTCCTCAGGTTCCTCAGGCAGAAGGCTGTGGACAGAGCCATGAGGCTGTATGGGTTGTCCCCTGCTTTAGCCGCCATGCTGGCTTCTGCTTTACCTCTCCAGTTGACAACAGAGCAGAGCAGGTGGCCTCCGGAGCAGGTAATCACTGGAGAGCAATCAAAGGGGAGCCATCGAGATAGGCAAGACGCTTACAAGAAGCTGAGCGCTCAACACCTCCCCAAGCTGCCCTTAGTGGAGACAAAATAAAGACAAGTCATGACTTGAAATATCTGGAAGCATGGAGTGTCTATATCTAGTGAAATTGTCATTACACTCAGTAATCAATGACTATATTAAACCGAATCTAGCTACATTGTCATGAAACTCTCGTGTTCATTACATCTTCTTCATTTGGATCTAGGTAGCTCTTGTGCTCATTTGTTAATTTTTAGGCTAGACTCTTGAAAAAAAAAAAAAGTCAAACTAAGCATTCTAGCTTGCAGCTACAAAACGTCTAAATGCTGTTGCTTAATGACGGCTACAATGGGTTTTCGGTGCAAGCTTACCTAGCGACCTACCGCTTAATATTGGTTAGCCAACTAGCCACTTACCTAGCAAACTCACTAAATGATTTCATTGGATTGACAATGTCAAAAGTTACAAGCGAAATGCCTTGATCATTACAGTGGGCTACAGTAAAAAAAAATATATAATTTGTCAACAAACTGATAATCAGCCACGTCACTGTAAGTGCCACTGACACTGTTAACGATATGATGCTAGCTAAGTATGGAAGTACTGATGGGCGTACTACTAGTAGAGTACTACTAGGTTACAATAAATCAACATACTCAATAAATCAACTGTCAGTTCCTAAGGTCTATCATGACGAACCGAAAACATAAATCATCAGGTAGACGAGTCGTATTTGTCGTTTGTAACTATCGCTTTCTGTAGCTAGCTGCTAACGATTGCTATTATTCCAAACAGCTAGCTAAGATGAAGCCCGTTCTGGATCGCTGCTGCATAAAAATCGCTTGCAAAGCCCAGAGAGCGCTAGCCTGCGCTACCCTGTTGCCAGCGCTACCCTGTTGGCGATTAAATGATATGAGATGCAGTGTACAAGATTTGTCAACACTACTCGTGTGCACCGTTTATCAGACACCCACGTACCTTAGCCTTGGCCACTTGTAGTTGTTTCGGTAGATTCAATTAATTTCAATTCTTTTATCATTTAGCTTGATGTGAACTTTCGTGTTTTTCGTGTTCCCCCGATGTCAACAAAACAACCTCAACTTCCGGTTCACGTGTGTACCAAATAATTCCTTCCTGCATTTTCTGAACTGGAGGAGATTGTTCTAAAATTGGTCAACTAAACGTTGTTTTCTAGGTTTTCAATATTCACCTCACCGCAACTCAGAGTCTATGCGGTGGGGTGACTTTTGGATTGAGACAGAGAGTATCTCATTAGAGGAAATCAAAGTGTACACATAAATATGGATCTAAAACATACGGTTTCATTCAGTAATTCATTAAATCTATTTCATTTCAGATCTGGACCTCCATCAGAACCGGTCCTCATAAAGACCACATCCTACATGAGTTATCCTCGCCATTTCTAAAATAATACATGTATCCGTAGTTGAGCAAAACGTGAAGTGAACTTATAAGATCATAAGATTATAAGTTATATACGATCCTTAGGCCTGGGTAGCTAGCTAGTTATTCATCTACATATCGGTCCTACAGCAATCAGACAAGACATACAATAAGTAAAAAATCGAACTTGTTTAAATGTCAATTAATTCATGTATTAGTAGCATGTATATAACCCTGAAGATGTCCATCCATGCGTTGAGAGGTAAACCTTGTCTAATGTTACTCATATAGAGACATTTACCTGTAATTTGCCGGCAACTTACAGGTACTGTTTTCTGTGTAAACTGAGCTGGAACAAGGTATACCACTTCATTTTGTACCTGTGCAGCTACCATACCATGTTGTGATGCATCCACTCAGGATGCTCTCAATCATCTGTAAAAATAAAAAAATAAAAAAAAGTAGTAACTATTTGTGTGCTCATGCCAAAAAAATTCTACATCTGAGGATGTAGGGTGTACAGTAGGGGGCTGAGCATGTTCCCTTGAAGGTCAGTGTGGAAAAGGTGTGTTGCCTATTTTCCCAACCTGAGGTCTGTCATGCTGCCATGCCCCAGTATTGCTTTCTCGCTCATAAGCACTGATACTTGTTCTTGTTTCCTCTGTATCTCAAACACACATAACTTCCCTCTTAAAATCCCGATGTTAACCAGCTACAGCACAGAAAAGCTAGCAATTCGATGGCACAAGTGGGGGTATTTCAATTTAAGGATTGAGTTTACCACTTTAACTTTGTTAAACCTGTTAAAAAGTCCGGGACCCAGAGACATCTGGG
The DNA here is from genome assembly GCF_951799395.1 of Argentina silus. Taxonomy (NCBI): domain Eukaryota; kingdom Metazoa; phylum Chordata; class Actinopteri; order Argentiniformes; family Argentinidae; genus Argentina; species Argentina silus. Next base: position 18,368,635 of record NC_139669.1, read on the forward strand.
AGAGGACAGAGTTAAAAACAGACCCATTGTCACGATTTGTGTATGTATGTGTGTGTGTGTGTGTGTGTGTGTGTGTGTGTGTGTGTGTGTGTGTGTGTGTGTGTGTGTGTGTGTGTGTGTGTGTGTGTCAGATTAAATAGGGAATTTAACTATACTTGAGTGGACCAATTGTATCTCAGAGTAGTGATACATGTTTTTTTTGTTTATGTGTTCTCGTGATTGATATATTGTATGTGTCTTTTAATGATATTATATTGTGTTCTACACAGGCCTTTGCACAATCGTAAATGTTTCCTCATCGGACTATTTTTCTTGTAGCACACGAATCTTACTTTTAGAGTTCCAACCAACATGACGAGCTCGTACCGAAGCAGGTAGGCTAGGCTGCAAATTATATTTTTGAATGGACAGTCGGTGACGATAACAAAGTCTTTCGTATATGTAATTTAAGTCGGTGTTAAATCAAATGGATTATGGTTTCCGCCGTGCGTTCCCTTGAAAATTGGCTTGGGTTCTGCGGCTAACAGCTAGACTGGCTAGTACTATGTGTCCGTTGTCTCGACGATGATGCATTGTAGCAGGGGGGATAGTTAGCCACTGCTGCTACAATACATATTAGCGAATAGGATATTTTCTGCTACTGTGATGTGAGTGTTAGTTAGCCAGCGCAGCTAGCTCCTCAATTCAGCTTGATCGAAGGTTTTTTTTAATAATATTGCTAGCGCGTTGTCAGGCTGCACATCAAGACTCACATCGACACATGATGTGTCATGAGTTCATTTCAGCTAGCTCGTTAGCTAACGTTAGTGCTCAATTTGTCTCCAGACAGTGCGGCTGGGGTCATAGCTATCCAGTCCAGCTATCGAACTAGCTATGATTATAATCAGATGCAATGTCTATTAGATCTGAACTGTCAGCATATTAAGGTGATAGAATTCAACGAGCTAGCCAAGTATGGCTGTGCCGATTGATCCAAATGCTGACTTTAACATGGAAAATGTATGGAGACAGAGAAAGGACACGACTAAAATTGCAGAACTTGTGCTACCTAATTCCTCAAATTCAATTATGTGACTTACCGTGCTAACATGCCTGCTGCATTATCTACTGATCAAATTATCACATCTTCAACTTAGTGAAGCCTTTTAGAAACACACAAACCTGTGCACTTCATTTGATATTGAATCGAGAAGCCGCAGCAGGGGACAGACATTTTTCAATAGAACCATTTGTCATTTCAGAATGTTGTTCGGCACATTCAGGCTACTTCTCCATCCATAGGCTACTTTCAAGTTTCCAGACAAGGGCTAGCCTGATCAACAGACCCGTGATAAAAGTATTCATTTCGCTCTAGGCAAAGGGTCTGGCTACAAGAGGTTTTCCCCTCCCATGAAATTCCTTTTCCAATGTCAATATTTATTTTCAAGATTTGATCCTACACCTTATAATTCATTCAAGGGGGCATTCCTATCACTGCAGCTGCACAAAGCTGCCAGACTTGGGAGCATGGCAGCAAAAAACAAGCTCAATTGGAAAAGAGGGTCACCCAATCGGCATAAAGTCAACCCCCTATTGCTAACTTGACCTGCGGACAACTTCAAAGTATTGTACCCAGACTATATGTGTTGCTGTATTAGCTTCATGGTAATAAGGCAGCAGTAGAAAAGCCTTAGCCTATGTAGTTGCATTTGGTAGGCCCATGTTATATTTAGGCTACCTGGTCTTCCTGCTTTCAGTACAGAATGGGTTATAAAGGGACATCAAAGTTCGGGTTTAACTGTGACAGCGAAGCACTTTTCTCTGTGTTGAAGTTAATGATCTAAGGTCATTGCTTGTGTCTTGTGAGTGCTCTTCCTGATAAAGAACAGATCAATTGTTTCCCCTCTGAGTAGCCTGGAGCTGAGTGACTTTGAGGATAGTCTGCAGTTTTAGGGGGAGCAATGACAAACAGGATGCAGTCTAGTTGGTGAAGTTGTGGAAAAAGATATGTCCTTATATTTAATCTGCAGTCAAGTTATCCATTTAATAAAGGAAAATGGAAGTGCAAATGAATTCATGTGAAGTCATGTGTTACTTGTAATTGTACTGATAGCAGCAGATTTTCACAGTTTTGCAATTGATTGACTATTCACCTGAGGGTTTTACATTCATTATTGCACTCCAATGGGCCCAATTCCACTTCCGAGCTTACATAACTTGAAGAAATATTAGCATTTTAGCTACTATGGCATTCCATACTTGTGCAATCAGGTCTTCTCTGTTTTTTTATTTATTTTTTTTATTTCAGAGTTATTATGTAATTTCACTTGGAAAGTGGCAGTAGGCTGTGTATTTAATCCTAATTTTATGCATTTAAATCTCAGAATACTGTACATGTCAGCATGAGAGTATCCACTGACAACACCAACTGCCCACCCCATAATATAGGCCTAAATGTTGAGTATGCTGCAGGTGCATATAATCAGAATCAGGCTTATGGGAGTGTGACCTAACATTGATGAGCGTTTTTGACTACAAGCCAAGTGGCTCATTTCAACCTGAAATGAATGCAACAAACAATTAGTTGACAGACAGTTTTTTCCATTTTAATGGCATTTCATGAACCTATTTTGCTGTATTTTTTTTTCTCCAGGATCCAGGAATTTAAGGTGGCCTTGAGTGAAGAGAAGATAGACTTGAAGGCACTCCGGGAACTCTGCTTCAGTGGTAAGTTGCACCACTAGAAATGCTGTTGAACTGACATTGATTTGTTATACTATCACAGACTATGCCTTTATCCCAGACGCTACCGAAGCATCCATTCCAGACCAACAGGTTTCGGAATAGCTTCTATCCTCAGGCCATTAGACTGTTGAGTTGACACCCCCCCCCCCTTTGTTACATTATGTTGTTGATGATGATTGATGTTGCAGAACTGCTTTACCTCAGGCTTGTACTCAATGTAGTGACAAATAAACAAGACTTGACTTGACTTATGTCCCTCTATCTACTTTTTTCTTTCCTTTTCTCCTTCTCTCCTTCGTATCATCGCAGGGATCCCATTTGAAGGAGGTATCCGTGCACTTTGCTGGAAAGTAAGTTGCTCCCTCCCCCTATGTGGGATTAGCCTTTAAATCTAAATGAAAGGTCCAATGTGTACGATTTGAGTTTGAAATAGTGATATATCATTAGCGATCAGAGATTGAGATGGCATGGGAAAGAACGTTCAGTGAAGAAAGCTGTTCTCGTTTCTAAAATCTGGTGTAGAGGTCGACTGGCCTTTACCTACCCTTCTTACGTTTTGGTTGTTTACCAGGATGTGCAAATATTTGCTGCTATTAAAACATTTAGCATATTTACGTTTTCAGTGTTCATTTTGTTCATTTATATGTCAAGTGACACACTTGACATATAAAGTCTGGGCTTCAGACCTCCTAGCCCTGGCAAAGCTAAAGGACTGTCCATCCATGATATCAAATTATAGTTTTAACCATGTTTTGAAGCTATACAGTGTTTACAATTACATTGTTAACTAACAAAAGAGTAAAACAAGCTTACACTTTAGCTTCTGACGGTGAGACAGTTTAACTAAACCTATAAAGTCATAAAGTATGTTCTTCAAGATATATATATATATATATATATATATATATATATATATATATATATATATATATATATATATATATATATATATATAATTCATTTAAAAGTCCAAAAATGGATACCAGTCCCAGATTGTGCCTTAAACTGGTGTTCTAATTTGTGACTCTGTGGGATAATAGAATTAGAAGGGCTGGGATACTCTTATTTCTGAGAAGGTGTTACATCTTATTTTGTAGATCCTGCTCAACTATGTGCCTCTTGACCAAACGATATGGGACTCCTTTCTCAAAAAGCAGAGGTAAAAACTACTCAGAAACTCTCAGTGGAGAACACATGCATAAAGTGATTCTGAATGTAAAAATAGACATCAAATGAAAGTTGTCATTCTGTAATTGTGTCTCATAGTCATCATGTGAGACTAAAACCCAATTTGCTGGAGTAAAAAGCCACAATTGTCTCCCTCTGTAATAACAGATCATGTCTGCTTTCTCTTGTCTCTTTATTATTCCAAACCCCAGGGAGGGGTATTCCCAGTTCCTGAAGGAGATGATTATCCAGCCTGGTATAGCCAAGGCCAACCTCGGCCTCTCCAGAGAAGACGTGACCATGGAAGACCATGTGAGTTTTCCCTGCTTACGGGACCTAACATTGAAGCCTATTTCCTTGTTCCTCATAGTTTTTGTTTCTTGTTTGGGCGAGTGACGTGTTATTCTTGTGTATATTTCAATGTTGTCCTGTATGCAGCATGCCTTGACATGGACTGGCAGGCTAGCTTTGCGGGCATTGCAGAACGTGATGGCTTATTTAGTCACTCGGTTTTTCGTTTCTCTGGTGCTAGCACGCAACAACTCTCTAGGGTAGAGCACAATAGTGAGCAAGCAGCAATCGACGCCATTTCAACAAGCACCACTAGTAGGCAGTATTTGTTACCGTCGATTTGTCATCCCCAATTATTTTGAATTCTTACAAGTAACTACCAGCATTACCCTCTTTACCACCATATTACCTAGCTGTCCATACAGGTGAACATCAGTGGAAACATTAACGGTCCCTCCTAATGACCTCTTCACCCCCACTACCCCCCTGTACAAATGCCTCTCCTGTTAATAATAATAAAAAAATAAGAAATAAAGTCCTTCTTCTAGCATTGTGACTGCCTATGGCCCCTGGTCCGAGCATTGATTACTTTATCTTATGATGGCTGATGGATAGATGATTCACTTACTTAAACAAATGTATTTGTTGTAAGTCGCTTTGGATAAAGGCGTCTGCTAAATGGCATCAATGTAAATGTAAAAAAAAAATGTAAACACTCCTATAATATAAGTGCTACCAATGTATCCATTCTCTCTTCTCTTTCCAAAGCTCTTTCTTGTATACTTTCTGTCTCCCATATATTGTTTTCATACTACTTTCTTTTCCCATTTTGTTGTGTAGCCTCTCAATCCAAACCCAGACAGCAGGTGGAATAACTACTTCAAAGACAACGAGGTGCTCCTGCAGATTGATAAAGATGTCAGGTAGGTTGGGGTAACATTTTTGTTGTTGACTGTGAAGTACAAGTTAGAAGTTGAACTGTTCCAATACCCAGCCCGAATAGTGAAAGATGGTGATGGCACGATACTGGATGAAACAATAGCGGACCCACTTGAAATATGGAGATATCCGAATAACTTTTCTAAAAAATATATTTTTATATATTTTTACCTAAGGACTCAGAATTTCAAAGGGGTTTGGCTAGGCTCAAATGATCTGATATGTGTGTGTATCGCCCCTGTTCCCAGGCGTCTGTATCCAGACATGGCCTTTTTTCAGAGGCCAACAGAGTACCCCTGCCAGCTCATCCTGGACCCCCAGAACGAATACGAGACCCTCCGGCGCAGGGTGGAACAGACCACCCTCAAGGCCCAGACCGTGGACCGCAACCGCAGTGGAGTCACTAACGTGAGTGTGTGTGTTAGTGGGAGTCTGTGTCTGGCTGATGTGAGTGTGTGTGCATATATGCAACTGTGTATGTGTTTGCGTATATATATACATTTGTATCCCTTAATTTATACATTTTGACAACATCATGCAAAGTGGGGATGGTTTGCCCACATTTGTCCTGCCTTTTATTCTGAATTGTTTTGCATCTCCACCCTTCTTTCATATTCTATTGCCATTTTTTTATACAGTAGGTCTTATGGTGCTTTGCAAAAGTATTCACCTCCTGCACAATTACCAACCCCCCCCCCCCCCCCCTTTCTCTAGGTCAGCTCTCCTGGCAAGTCATTCAACCTGTACCCCTCCAACGAGTATGAGGTTCTGCCCAACGGCTGTGAAGCTCACTGGGAGGTGGTGGAGCGCATTCTCTTCATCTACGCCAAGCTCAACCCAGGCATCGCCTACGTCCAGGGCATGAATGAGATTGTAGGCCCCATCTACTACACCTTCGCCACGGACCCAAACGACCTGTGGAAAGGTGGGTATTGAAGGGGTATATTTTTTTGCTTTTGAAGCTGTGTTTTTCTGGCTTGACACGAAACCTCTACTCTTATCTTCACCGTGTCTCTAACCTTTACCTCGGGGTAAACAATGTAGAAAACCTGATGTTTCACTTGAGAAAAAAAACGAAACAGCTATGTGACTGCACTCAGACGTTTAGTTTTACAGTGAAATGATCGTCAGGTTGGTGGTTGTAGTAAAACACCATGTTTTCTGAGTGGCGAGCCAGTACCCTGATGAAGAGATCAGTCTATTTAACCAATGTCAGATAACGCCACCTGCAGGACCAATGAGGGATTACAAATATTACTTATCTTCCCTTCTAAAGTGTTGACCTTTTGCTATATCTCTTTTGTATGAATCCATTTATTTATTTATTTTCATTGTCTGTTCTTACACATTTGAATATTTTGATAGATACATAGCTTGATGGGTAGTTTGATTGACTGATTGATTGGTTTCTGAATCGTGGTTGCTGAATCGTTCCTCAGAGCATGCAGAGGCGGATACCTTCTTCTGCTTCACCAACCTGATGTCAGAGAACCGGGACAACTTCATCAAGAGTCTTGACGACTCCCAGCTGGGCATCACCTACAAGATGGAGAGTGTCTACTCCATGCTCAAAGAGAAAGACATGGAGCTCTATCTCAAACTGGTGAGCAGACGCCCTAGGCCAAGTCCCCAGGCCCAGCGTCAAACCCATCCCTCACCCGCCTTGACCCCTTGCATGGCCACACTTCCAAGTGTCTTAGACACTAGGCATTTTGGATCTACAAGGGACTGTTGGGTGCGTTCTATTGAATTATTTCTTAAAAACCTTTTTCCGGTTTTTGACAACATATTATCTTTTACAATAATTATCTGGCAAACGACCTGCCTACATGAAGTAGGAGAGTGGGCTTGGTATTGGGTCCTGGGGTATTGGAGCGTCAATTTACCCCATGGAGTTTCCCTCTGCAGTTCTGAACATGCTGGTTTCAGTGAGATTCATTCAGCATACTGCTTATCCAATCTCTACCCTATATTAACCTTTCTTTTTCACCCTCATCAAATTTGTTCTTCAAATTCTTTCTTTAATTTGTTCTTGTTTCTCTCTCTCTCTCTAACAGCAGGAGCAGAACATTAAGCCCCAGTACTTCACCTTCCGCTGGCTGACCCTCCTCCTCTCCCAGGAGTTCCTCCTGCCCGACGTCATCCGTATCTGGGACACGCTCTTCTCTGACCAGGACCGCTTCGACTTCCTCATCCTCGTCTGCTGCGCCATGCTCACGTGAGTTCCATCCCGCCACGCTGCGCCCGTCAGTCCACGGACACTCACGGATCAAATGTCCCCATGAGCAGAGTTAAATGACTACTTGTACTTCCCTCAAAGAATTGAACACAATTGTGCCTCGTGTGGTACAAACGGTCCCTTTCTAAACCGAATCCCAAAGAAACAAGAGGGCAATTAAATCGTTGTTTATCTTTATTCTGGTTTGTCTGATCATTTTTGTTTCCTCTGTGGTTGCAGACTGATCCGTGATCAGTTACTGGCAGGAGACTTCACAGTCAACATGAGGTTGCTGCAGGTGAGCGCATGCTGGGAAACACAACGGCTCAAATGCTCTAAGCATCATGTACTGTTTGGTTATTTTAGGGCAGGAGAAGGCAACCCTGGTCTTTGAAAGACACAGTGGGTGTTCGCTTTGGTTCCAACCCACCACAAATCCACAGGATTCCCATCTTATCATGGCCTGAATGAAAGATCATATGCACAGGGTTCCTACACATGTCTGGAAAAGTAAGGAATAAAATATTGACCATTTCCATTACTATTTTTTGTTTGACAGAGGTCAGGATGCAGATATCGCTACACATTTTTGACAGATGTGCCTGAAATATAAACCCACAAATCAACTGAGCAGTCTGATAGTGTAGGTCTGGAAATGTAGGTCTGAAAAAGTCTGGAAATTTGACATGGAATGTGTGTTGAAACCCTGTATACAGTAGAAGTGGCAACAAAGGTGCACAAGTACCTAATGAAAAACGAAATCCTTGCAAATAGATGTTAAATGAAGTGGAAAACTTGGTCACATGGACTGTGTTTTGCTAAATTGAAGACTATCATATATTGATTATTTGAGTCCGGTGTGTGTTTGTGGTAGATTGGATCGAAATACTGCACCCTAATCTTCTCTAGGGCCAGAATTGCCTGTCCCACGCTTTAGGGAAGGTGTCTTGTGATGAAGTTGGAGTACAGCCAACTAGAGCGGAGGTGTTTTACTGTTTTCATTGTTTTTCAGGATTATCCCATCTCAGATGTCCACACCATCCTGACCAAGGCCAAGGACCTACAGGATGGCTTATAGCACCCTCCCTCCCTCCCCCACCCAACCCCCACCTCCCCTTTTCACTCTGGGTTGGATGGGGAGGGGGGACACCATGGATACCGGTAACTTGGGCGACAGCAGGGCCTCATTGCATCCTAAGATGAAGGGGGAGGTTTCCACTTGGCACCTGGTGCATGGTGGGAGAAAACAAACTTGTTACACACTTAAGGCCTCACTCTCACTACAGCCCGTCTCCCAGGGAGATGGTATGTGGCCTCAAGCTATTTATTTTTGCACTGAACTTTAAAAAATAAAATAAAACGGTATTGACATACATTAAGCAGTGCAACTACAGTAACCCATACTACAGAAGCATTTTAAAGTCTATCAGTGCGATAACACTCCTATTCTTTCTTTTTAATCAAAGAAATTATTTGGTATTTGTTTGTATGTCATTTTAAGTGCGTCAGGAATTTAACAATTTTACTTTGTGCATGTTTTTTCGGGGGGGATTATTATTTTATTTTTTTATCGTGGCGACTAAACAAACAAAGAACTACAACACCACCATGTTAAGACGAATGTCAATTAGGGAGGAACTCCTGTCCACCCAGAGGCAACGATGCGTCTGATCACGCCGCTTACACAGTTATCATGGCGGGAGAGCTTCTGGGCATGGTTTATAGATAACTTTAATCGTGTTCCATTGGTTATGAAGCCCTAATGTTAAAAGGTCCCCTCTTTCTTTTTTTCTTTTTTTTTTGCGGTTCAACTGAAAGGCTCAGATATTTACTCGATTCACATGATCTACGTGTCTAGACAGTTTCTAACTGCCTATATAACCTGATTGTTTTTTCTCTTTAATCTGACATATTCGTGTTTGTTTGTAAACCTTACTGTCAAACCACTTGGACAACCTGTTAGCATTAAACTCACCAACTCATTGTGCATGATTTTATGTTACGTAAATGCTAGCGAGACAAAAGGCAAGAAGACATGACCTAATGGATGTCTTGTTATTAGAGGGCATGTCTGTGCAAACAGATCGACAAGCTGAGTTTAAATAACACATTTCGAGCCATCGTTGCATGATGGAATCTGGTTGAATGAACATCTTCACATGCCTTGTAAAGTATGATTAATTGAACATGATTGACGTTTTAAGTCTAGTCTAAAAAAGAATTCACTCTGCACACGTAACACTTTAAGAGCAATTTGTTGGAGGGTGCATATTTATGTATCTTTGCATTCAGATAACAGTTGACAACTTGAAATGACACAATGATTGGATGTTTTTTTTTGTTGTTTTTTTAATTTTGGATGACTAAAAATGCAAACACATGCTCAAAATGAATTTAATTTTCTAAACAGTAGAATCCACGTGACGATATGGAACATGAAGTATACAGAGAAGGGATTGCTTTGAAATTGTAATGGACACTGTAAATCAATATCAATGTGATATTGATTTATAAAACAGTAACCTTTTTTGTGATTTTGTTTGATTCTGCTATCAGCATCTTTACCAGTCTGTTTCTCTTCCATTCGTAGCATGATTATTTCTTCCAACTAGAAATGCAACAAAAATAATTCCTTTAGTAGATCTCACAATGACCTTGGGAGTTGGTGAATACTTGTCATGCCAGAGCGACACAGGGCAACATTGTGAATTGTAACGCTTGATGCAATCTTATTTGTCCTCCATTGTCTTAACTCCACAATGTCCATGGCAACAGGGGTGATCATTGTTGACATTTTTAATCTGTATTCAGATAGAATTGATGGGAGTAAAATGAAATGATTTTTATTTTTTTGGCCATATTCTTAATCATGGTGTTTGGATGTGAAGCTATTCAAATGGAGGCCAAGTACCCAATGAGTGTAGTTTCTCCTTATCCTCCTTACTTTCCTCATTTCTAAATGTTTCCAAATGTTGTGTTGCTGTTGCCTTCCTCCTCTCTCCTACTCTTTTGCCTTCATTCACCTTCTGTCCTCTCAAACCTTCTCCCGTCTTCCCATCCTCTCTCTGTCTTCCTTCTCACTCTCACTTTATTTTCTCTCTGGACACTGCAGGTGTAATCTCTCCACCCCCTCAGTGCTGTTATGTAGAACTGTAGATCAGGAACACATGGGGGTGTACATCATACACTGGTGGGGAGAATGGGACAGCGATTTTTCTTTTTTTTCCGCTATAGATCGCTTAAGTCTGTAGGCTATGCAAGGAAGAGAAGCAATGATTATTACCTGTACCTCACCCACGATAAAGATGGGTTTTTTAATAGCGTAAATGGTTAGGTAAGACTTGACAATAGTTGTTCCTCCACTTTTCAAGATTTTGGAGCAGGGGCAATTTGCTAGCAAGCAAAGGCATGTCAACTTGCATCTGGTTCTTCGAATATGTGTCTCCGACTTCATGGCCTTTTAAATGTTCTTCTCCCAGAGTTGAGAGGTCGGTGAGTAAGGTCAACTGCTCTCTCTGGAAGTCTGGAATGGTCATTACACAGCAAAAGTTCAACGGAGCTCAGATGGAATACAAATAAATCAGTATTTTAGTTTTGCCGTGTTGCTTAATGGTAGACCGACTAGAGTGAGGGGAACAAAATGGTGGCTTGATGGCTATTACACATCAAGCTGACAAAGCAAATGCTGAAACACATTGGTTTTTCTTGCTCTGCTGCAGCATGAATTAAACAGTTGAGATGGATTTTCAGTGAGTGAAGGTTTTTTCTGCTATCACACATCAACCAGGTTAAACAGTATTCTGGGTAGTTGTGGAGAATCGTGGGAAGCATGGAGGTTCCTCCCTGTACCTCCCTGTTATTGGATGTGAACCCTGTCCTCCCACCCCTTCATAGGTCACGTTGAGCCAAGGGAGAGGTATTCCCAGCAGCTTCCTCTTTGATCAACTGCAGGGATTAGTTGAGTCCCAGTCCCATCACCTGCTTGTCTTGTCCTGTCCTTTCCTTTGATGCTCATTGATCATAAGATGGCTGTTTGTTTTGTCAGTTAAGATGGTGGGCTCCAGTAGAAGTGTTGTTGTCAGTGTGGCTGTACAGGGAAGGGGCTCCATTGCATGTGCATGAAGGAAAGGAAGCTGTTAAAGACTATTGGGACATCAGCAGTGATTGCTGTGGATACGAAGCAAAGCTTGATTAGTGAAGGGAATGCAGTCCACATTCCTTCAAGAGATTGTTCACTCACAAAAATAATCTTTTACGATTTTCCACACACCTTCTATATCGATCCACCAAGACGTTTTTAAGTCCGTATTCACTGTATTTAGCCAATTGCAGTAGCTTTTGGCTCTTAATGGAAGCAAATGGGGGTCTAAAAAGTTTGCCAATATATTTTAAGTACTGTATCTCTAAAACGTTGTGTAGAGGGATTACAGGTACTCAGATATATAGGCTATACATGTGCTCAATTGTAACATTGAAATTCAACCGTGTTTTGAATAGTGAAAGACTGGTGTAGCAGAGTGGAACGAAGGATTCAGTGGGGACCAGACATTTTAGTGCTTTTTAGAGCACTGGCAGTTAGACCACATCTGCTTCCATTAGCTGGCCAGTGGCTGCTGCAAGTTGCTGAATATGGACTTTGTAACAAAATATGGGGAAACTCATAGAACGATAGAACGTAGTTTGAGAGTGACCTATCCTTTTATGTTCAGTTCACCCAATGCCTTGTCTTCAGTTAGGGGTCCAAGATGCAGGACTTGTGATGAGGGGGGGGGGCTATCAATCTAAATGGACTATAATATTCCATTCTGTCAAGACTGTCCTGAAGTTGAAAAAAATCATCAAGGGTTTTGTACATTTTGCTTTTTTTGTTGCTTCATTGTTTGTGGTTTCATCTCACATGTGCCTGTATGTATAATAAGTGCAGGAAAGAAGAATTGAGCAACGGATGAAGGCCCGGTTTTTTTGGTCCCTGGTAAAAAAAAAAGTTTCTTTTTTTTTTTTTACATTTGCTATTCTTATTTTTCGTGAAAAAGTGACTTCTTTCCTTGATTTGTCTGATTTGTTAAACATTTTTGTGGCGGAAAAAAAACACCATTGTCACTGGTTGCTTAACATCAGTCTTTTACTCTTTTCTTGAATGATTATCTTATTGCTACTATGTAACATTTTAATTGCAATGATGTTAAAGAAATATTAGCCAAGGGCCACAGCGGACGAAGGGAAGTTGTAAACTGAAGTAGCTTTTTCAAGCTGTTAAGAAGTGTCCACATGTTGTTTTTATTGTGTTTTTGTCCAGAAACAGTTGAACTATTTTTTGACAGTGTATGGTTGTTTGTATGCGTGTGTGTGTGTGTGTGTGTGTGTGTGTGTGTGTGTGTGTGTGCGCGTGTGTGCGCGTGTGTGTATGTATCGAAGACACTGTTCTTGTGTTTGTTTGTTTGTTTGTTTTGCATGACTATACATTTTTGTATGTATCTTGGTATTGGAGTTCTATACATGTTTTTACAGTATTTGCAAATGCACAATAAATATTACAATGATGGTTTAAATCAAACGTTTGAGGGCTACTGTCAACTGTATGTGGCATAAACTAAATATCATCAACAACAACAACTGTATAGGCTTTTATAAGGCATGAGAGTGGAAGCATTCATCTTTTTAGTTTTTATTAAGGAGACGGGGGGGGGGGGGGGGGGAGGGAAATAGAGAGGGAAACAGAGAAGAGGGAGACCAGGGAAGACTGCGGGACCTGGTTCTGCTAACCCAGTACTGTTGTGGGGGAAGGACACAGTTTACATAATTGTTGGGTGTGTTACTGCCAACACTAAGCCACGGGTTCATTTGCTGCACATTATTCAGGAAGAAAATTCTAATTTAAGTCCCACAATTCAGTGGAGCAGAGAAAAAAAAGATATTAAAACTGAAACAATTGCAATGAACCATACAGATGAGCTACAGCTGACAAATTCTTTGTTTGGGTGAGAATATAGAAATGTATTGCTTACTGCATACATGTTTACTCCACAGTATGGCCTAAATGTAATGAAATATGTTTAGTATATACTTTTAAGTAGGCAGTATGAACATTCGGACGTGTTCACCTTAACCCATGTCTCTCTCGTATTGAGAGAGAGCAACACACTACAGTATATGCAATCACTTTGTGTGCTGGTGGGCGTTGATATAGGCTCCTGCTAGATTGCAGCACAGGATTGGATGAGTTGGGATTGATATACTGACAAATATATGCAATGCTCTCGTGATCAGAGCTGTTTACTCTAGTAAATCAGCTGTAGGCCAAGCGTCATTTACCTGAGACCCGATCATTTCATGCTTTTCACTCACACTAACCACTATGTTATGTAATGTCCAGGGTCTGGCCATGTTTACACCCTACAGAGCGGGGGATGTTAGCCTGCCAAACGGCAGAAAAAAGACTTTATGTAAAGGAGAGTGACTGCTACGCACATGTTCCCCATCTGTTCCCGTCGTATATTGACATATGAGGTCACAGATCGTTCCCACCAGACATGGTGCTGACAAAGTCCTTTTCCCTTTCCAGTATTTGAAGATAACTTTCCCCAGATATGGAGGTATATTCGCGATCTACATTATCTCGTCAATATAGACCATCTCTGGTTTAGGGCTAAGGCCGGTTCCAGCAATGGTTTCACCTCCTCGTTAGGCGGTGTTAGAACAAGAAGGTGAGATTTCCAGCCAAGGCAACTTATGTCACTCCCCTCCCAACTGTTAGTGCAGGGTTATGATTAGGATTACTTCTCCAGCTTTAGGAGTTGACATATCAGTGAAGGGGGCCTTTAAGGGTAGGGTCGTCCCAAGGACCCCATAGCCTCTATTGTACGCTGGGCTCCCAACAGGCAGTGGCCTGCTACGTGCGTCAGTTAGGCTGCATCTATCTAGATACATGCCAACCTGATGGCTGTGTGTCAAGGGCAAACATGTAACTGGTGCTGAATCTCAAGTAGCTTTGTCAACCTCCTCAGACATGATTCCCAAATGCCCCAGGACCTATGTCATGCACATAAAGGATCATGACTTCTGGCCGACTATGTCACCTAATATGACAAACCGGAACCGGTTTCAAAACAAAAAATGGTTTCTTTTACTTTATTTATTTAAAAAAAAAAATAGTTTGGACTCATTTGTGGAAAGCAGTGAAATAATAATAACCCTGGCCCATGCAATACATATGTACTGTATTGTGTGTTAAAGGGTTATGTGGCCGCTTTTCTACAGTTAGTAGTCTTAGAGTATGCCTAGATACACAATAATCATGATATTCATGTCTGCCATGTAGCCATTTCAAATTGAGGTCAAATCTGCTCTGTGTGGCTGCGCACGCAGGATTCAGGCTGAGCGCGTCGCTCGTCTGGCCGTAGCTGTTCCCGGTCTGATCATCATCTCCTTGGGAACCGGCTGGCAGAGACCGACTGATCACACTGTCCCGACCAGGACCGACCTAGAGAAACGACACGGAGACATCACTGAGAATGAACAGATTATCTGCTTTCTTCGGGGCTCGCAAATGACGACTGGTTGAAGGAGGTGTGTGTGGGTGTGAAGGTTTCTGGAGAGATGGACGGCTGCGCGATGTCTGTCTCTTCATCATAGCTCGTATTGGTTAACGAAGGATTCCGATTCTGTATTTTTGTACTGTTGTGGATTTCATGTATTTGGTCATTTTCCCAGTGTGGTTTTGTGTTTAAATGCCTCGGCCAGAACACGACTCGCTTTCCCACCATGCTATTTATGGGTTGGTATTTTTTTCTCCACGGAACAGCCAACACCTCAGAGGCATATGAAAGAGAGATGTGACACGGATTCCTCACATCCCGAAGGAGAAGACTTCATATCAGAGCCAAGGTATTGGAGAGGCCATCCATTTTGTGTCTGCGAATATTTTTGAGGAATGGTATATGATGATGAAAGAAACAGCCTCTGGATGTACATTTACCGAAATGGGAGCACCCAGTTATAGAAATCTATTTTTCATGAACACATCAAAATAGCTATAGCCTCATGGCTGGATCATAGGTCTGTAGCATATTCTTTATATTCCTAGCTGATTTGGACATTATTGTCGGGCGGAAAAATGCAATTGGAAAAGGTGACCCAGAAACCGGGATCGCCCTGTCATCTGTGCCTTCAGCATTATGTTATGATGTGGAGAGGCTGCGAAAGATGATCAACTCAATTGTCTATGCGAAGCACGTTTGTTTTGGATGTTGCATATTAATGTAACAACTGCCTATGATCTTACTTACAAATAGCGATGCATCTACAGACGTCAGGTGAAGTGATGCCCCGTTGTTTCTAGGGACAAGAGTAGACGGTTTTGGAAGAAAAACGCTATTTTGATGGAGACAATGGACTGAATCAAATGCCAGCGATACTTCTATATTGTCCAACAAGACGGTGCCCCTTGACCATGGAATGAATTAACGAGTTATGAATTCAAATAGGTTCACTCTCCCACTGTGATGTTGTTTGTGGGAAATTCTCAGTGTTATTCGCCCACCCTCCCCCACAAATCTGTGGATTAAAATCGGACGGGCGGTGTTATCACTCTGGATGGAAACCATATGTGGCCTACTTGATCTGAAACCAGTATTCTCACAATAACAACTCAGATGTGTCCAACGTAAAACCCATGACTTGAATACTAACAGCATTTCAGGCTGCCTAAACCGTCAGATTGTTAATGAGGGACACTGTACAGGGGTGGAATGGATGACACACAACTGGACACCGCTGGATTGTGAGGAGGTGGCACTGTACCACTCAGAAGCGCGACAGTTAAAGGGAATCCGACACGTTTCAAGTGCACAGTCAGGAAGTTTTGGGCTGTTTCTTTCAAAATGTGGAGAAGAGTTTTGTGGTAGTTCCTCACGACGCGTCCTGATTTGCCTGGAAGACGAGAAGGAAGGTGATATGAATTCAAGAAGATGATGATGATGCTGGATACACAGGTAACACAAAGAATTAATTAAGCATATAGGCCTATTGCTGTGTATGACATAAACGCTCTGCATGTGTAGCTTATTCATTTGTTTGTCCCCAAGATCTAGATCTGCTTTTATCACCAAAAACACACATAGGCTATGTGTTGCATACGGTCCGATTTGTCTTAGCATGTATTGACTTTCACACGGTTAATGTCAAAACATCATAAAATAAAATGACAAACAACGTGCTGGATGCAGTTGCTAGAATGGATTCGAATGAATTACCATAACAATTCACTATTCAAGCAACTGCCACAGGCAAAGGATCATCTTTGTGTAGTCTTTACAAAGCCATTTAGGCCTGGCACGACGCCAGTTCTTTTGTATATGGCCGTCATGGCACGCCATGGCAGGGGAATAGGGTGCAGTGCCCATCACCCATCCGAGAAAGAGCGAGAGTGTGTATGTGTGTGTGTGTGTGTGTGTGTGTGTGTGTGTGTGTGTGTGTGCGAGTGTGAGAGAGAGTGTGTGTGTGTGTGTGTGTGTGTGTGCGTGCGTGCGTGCGTGTGCGTGTGTGTGTGTGTTACACATTTAAAAACAAGGTCACAAAAGCACAATAATTGATACACGTTCCTTATTTTCAACAGGAGTCAAAAGTGTGCATTCTGGTTATCACAGTTAACATTGATGTTCCTCTAATTCTCTACCACATGATCGTATGATAGGGTTCTGTCATTTAGGATCAGGAAGTCTTAATAGATTCTTATGAATTCTGACTAAAAGGTAACCTGGCTTGGCCCTTTTCAGTTCCCAAAGATACATACCTATTGACAACATGTTATGGTTGTGCAACATGATGGCCATCTGCCCTGGTTACTGTAGTGTGTCACATTCACCACAGTAAAAACTCACTATTTCTCTTCTTGCTCGTCAAAAAATCATCAGCCTCTTGAGCTTGTGGATTGAATGTGTACAGGAGCTGTGTAGAGTGGACACATATTCAGCTAGCATGTCTGCTAGTGAGTGTTGGTGAGTGTATCCTACCCAGGAGCTCAGCAACGGAATGCAAATCTTCAGGTCTCCAGGTTCCAAACCCCCTCTGTGACACAGGCATGGGGATGTGGTTGAGAAAAATGTCCTTTACTGTTCATCCTCCACCATTCAAGATTCAACACTTTATTGCAGGTTGTTGAGAACTTGATTCAGTGCAGTTCAAGACAGACAGTCACTGTATAATGTACATACACACACACACACACACACACACACACACACACACACACACACACACACACACACACACACACACACAACCTATTCCGTCCATACAATCCATTGAAAAGATACATGGGATCAAAGAGAATATGAGTTGTCCTCACCAATAATGCAATACCACAAACTATATACCAGGAAAAGACCTGCACAAAACAATACACAACAATACCACAAAGATGTGGTAAATCGGAACAAAAGTACTACTATAATACTCTATCTATATGTCATACGTGTTCAATTGGATGTAGCGAGTCAATTTCAGGGTCACTTGTTTGAAACCATAGAGACCCAGAACAGTGTATAGACACCATGGTAACTAGTACCATGTTACTACCTTGTACTGTATTGCTACAGAGTGTCTACACATGTTAAGTCAGTAATGTCCTGTGTTTTTGTTCTAGTTCAGCTGTATTTAAGTGTAAGTTTCAGTGTAGAATTAATACACCACAAGACACAGAGAGCAAATCCGAGCCAAGCCTTAATTCCTATGTGAAAACATGCACCGGTACCGGAGCTCAGAGTCATTGCCAAGTGAATACCTGTCTTTCTTCCAAGTAATATATAGTAGGAAACACACATCTCCATCTCACATGATTAAAGAGGTCGATTTTGATCTGAATGTTATCGGCTGCATTCCTCGTGTCTAAAAAGCCATTTTGTAGAGTTCCTGTGATATTTGGACCCGTTGAACTCTCTGCCTCTCTCTCTCTGCCTCTCTATCTCTGCCTCTCTCTCTCTCTCTCTCTGCCTCTCTCTCTCTCTCTCTGCCTCTCTCTCTCTCTCTCTATCTGCCTCTCTCTCCCCTTCTCTCTCTCTCCCTGCCTCTCTCTGTCTATGTGTTTCGCCCAGTTACAGTGGGCCTATATTGCTTTATCATTTATTTATTCATCTGAATGTATTATACATTAGTCAGATCACCGTGGAGATCCTCATGCATTTTGCTCTGTGATTCCTTTCAGTAATGGTCACGAGACGTTCGCAGATGCAGCGTTGTGACAGCGGGCAGCACTTAATGCTCAGTACTAACCCCCCCCACCCCACCCCCACCCCCCTCTTCCTTGAGGCTTCCCATGTATAGTATGGTCAAGTGCATCCATTACTGGACCTTAGGCTTTATTTCATTTTAATGTTGTCAATTCAGGAAGCTAAGGACATTGAAATTCCAGTACTGAAAGTGTTTTAGGTTTTCTTCTTGCAAAAACAAGTGAATCGTTTTCTCTATCTGAGTGAATGGATTTAACAGAGTGAAAATTGTGACTGGACGTCTTCCATAAATAATAGATAAGACAGACAGATGCCGGCTTGGAATGTATCCGGACAGAGACAGACACTTTGTAAATTATCTGAAACTTCATGTCCTCCCTTCGCTACACCTCCAACCTCTGTGTCTGACTGTTCCTTTGCTCTTAGAATGGATTCTTCCTGGTTTCTCTTTAAGAACATTAGTCAGGTTTGAGCTCTGTCAATGAGAGATGCACTCTTACTGATACCAAAGCAGCCTCTCTCAATGTACACAACATTACGTAACGCATTGTCAGTGTATGGAACTGTCTTAGTGTGTGTTTGTGTGAGAGAGAATGTGGGCTCTATCGCTCACATAATGCACTGCTGACTTGAAGAACAGCAGTCTGTGGGCTGTATAGTCTGACAGAGTCTGTAGCTACTCGCCACTCTAGAAGAGAGAGACCCCCCCCCTTCCTGTCCTCTCCACCCCCCCACCCATGAGAGCGTTGCTATGCTAACAGGCTAGACAGCCAACTCTGACTGGACCTAAGCCCTCGCTGGCAACCTTCCCAGTTTGGACCACTGTGGGAAATGGGGAGTTCTTCGATTCTCTTCAGTCGCTAGAACTCTTATTGCCTGACCTGGACCATAGGCAGGGCTCAGAGGGGGTTGGGTGGGGGTGGGGGGGGGGCTGGGGGGGATATATAAATATATATTTCAACCTGATTGGTCATCTCTGTGTCTTTCTGTAGTGCAGGAGCTGCATATTCATGGCCTGTACCAACAGCTCAGTTCTCAATAGGGGTGGCTTCTCTCCCCTCACAGCAAATTGTAAATACAAACAATCGAGCCTCAAGAGGACTAAACGCTGTGAAAACAGGCCCACATGTTCCTGATCAGTAAACATTGAAATGCTAATTGCTCCAAAGCTTTTTCAGAAGTTCATCATTACCCATAATTATGATTTTATGGGTTTATATGAGAAGTAATAGCTTCAGACAATGGAGTGAGTACAATAGCTTGGGGCCAAGACCACCATTGGTTGTCTCTTACATTGAACCACATTCTAAAGGGCAATATTCCCCTCAGAATTGACCGCCCATGCTACTTGGTTAGCACAAACTGTAACAGTCTTTTCGAGGGGGGCGACACATCTCACTAAGACGTCTGTGCACAATGATGATTAGAGTCTGCATAAAAAGGAAGAACTATGATAAGTTCAATATGATTTTTGGGGGGATTTGTGGAAAAAAAAAAGAATCTAGTATTAAACCCAGCTCAGATAGGGAGCTGCATATGCCGACCATGTCCAGTAGGGTTGACAGTAGAGACAGTATGCCTCTGTGGTTGGCAAAGCTGCCTTCCATGTGAGCTCTCCTTTTCCAGATGTTTTTACTCTCTGCAGCAGGCCTGGTGTGTGGAAAGGTCTTTAAAAAGCTCAGTAGAGGAACATTACATCAACCCTGAAAAAGATTGGATTCTGTTCTGTTTTGTTCAGCCATGTACTCATCAGATAGGAGACCTTTGATTTGTCTTCATACTGATTTTACAGAATGCAATCATAGATACAAGTAAAATGGTGCATGGTGCTCTCAGATGCAGATTTCCTCTCTTCGTTACATACAGCGCTGACATCATTTACAGTTTTTTTTTCTCTGTTGTCATGGAAGTGTTGGAGCACGCTTAGCTTCAGTGTGATGGTGGTAAATTAGGATTGGACGCCTTCCAGGGTTGATTGGTTATGCCTGACTACATCCATCAAACTGTGCAATGCAATGATTTGCACATTAATTGTGTGTGTGTGTGTGTGTGTGTGTGTGTGTGTGTGTGTGTGTGTGTGTGTGTGTGTGTGTGGGTGTGTGGGTGCGTGTGCATGTGTGTCTGAGTGTAACTGGACCCGCAAACTAGTTTATGTTTTGTTTTTTTAAACGACCCCCATAGATTACAACTGCCACATCATTCATTGCCACATTTCCCACTGTCGTTCCCTTGGCGACGGCTGGAGGACACACATCCTTTATGATTGGCATGGACAGAGTGTCCTAGGATGTAGGAAAACCAGGGGGATAGGGTGGAGGCATCTGGCCTGAATCAAGGGTGATGAGTGCAGAATGGGGGGAACATATGTCAGGAGATTCCTGAATGCTATGGAAGGACGATATCATACTAGAAAATAAGGAAATCTCTGCACACTTAGGATGATACAGTCTATGACACCTTAAAGGACAGAAAACACCACCACCTCCTTTTTCTACTTTTTGCGCACAATGTTGTATCTTCTGGTGCTTCTCTGCATTGCTTCCACAAAACCTCCCACCACTGATAAAGCACTACATTCATTTATATTATTATTACTTGCTAACCCTAACCCTAAACTGTTGTGAAATGGTTATTATTTGCTTATTATCTATCTATTACATTCTATTGTTGTTGTTGTTGGTGTTGTGGGTGTTGAGAGCTGCTCTGCCCAAGGTATTTCGTTTCGTTGTGTACTTCTATTCAGTGTCATGACAAATAAACAAAACTTGAATTTGAACACAAGCAGCTGTTGCAAAGACCACGTTGACATGTTCATGTTCACTGACACGTCACCTCTAGGTACTTTTGCTCTGACGTACGCAAGCATTGGCCCGACGACTTCCCCTGAAACAAAACACCGTCAAATGTCTGTTGCTTTATTTTTGTGGAGCAGGACAGGGAAATGCTCAATATGAGACTTGGGCAACTGCACCTGGCGAGTGAAGGGACTGTGAGGAGACAAGTAGAAGTAGCGGCTGGGACTAGTTCTGCATCATCACTCCTGCTCTTTGACACAGTAACCCCTCTTCGCCCCCCCGGGACAAACACACACCTCTTTGTCTCCCGTCCTCTCCTGGCAGAAAGAGGAAGGAGGCTGCTCCCTTCATCTGCATGCTCCCTGATGGAAGCTGTCATCCTGTTTGATGCGCTTGCGGATTTTCTTACCGAGACGGAGGATGCACTCGTGGTATATCGATATATTCCGCAAAGGTAGGATTCAAGTGAAGTTTACCGACAGGCAGGAGGGTTGCTGCACTGAACCCTGCATACATGCCGAGCCTAACAGTTTGGAATATCAGCCTGTATCACCGTGTTGATACATTAGTCCGGTCCTTTCACACGTGTTAACACTGAATGATTGGATTCGGACAGATCTGTTGGCAGGAGTGGTGTCTACCTGGCTGACAGGGCTTGGACGTGGACCAGCATGCTGTAAAGCAGGATGAGACAGTGACAGTGGAGTGGTTTGTCTTGGCCGGGGCCCTCAGATCTGATGCTGCCAGAACTCGGGAGCGGTGGAGTGCGCGAGAGTGCTCAGCGGTCTCCATGGTGACGGGAGCTCCACGGCGCGAGCTTTGTCTGGCCCGTACCTCCTTACTGTTAGCTTCGCTGCTCCGTCACGTACCGTACCCTCCGCTCGGCCTCTGTCTCCGCTCAGCTCTTTGTCTCGACCTCCGTTTTTGGTCGATTTCTTTACCTGAGTCTTTGCGTCCATCCTTTGTTTGTATCCACTTATTGAGGTATTTTTGCTCATTTTTCAACAGTCTCCTCGCCTCCTACTGCGTCTCCCCCTCCCTTTCTCCTTGCCAATGCGCTCTTTTCTCATTCTCGTTGGGTCTCTTATGACAATTATACACAACCTTATCTTGAGTTTATTCTTTGTCCTTCTCTCTCACGCCCCCTAGGGCCGTCTGACCCATCTGTTGAACTCTCTTGTTTGTTGTCTTCCCTCTCGCTATCGATAGATCTGTTTATCTCTCACTCCACTTATCATGTTGTCTCCTCTGCGCTGACCCTCCCCTTTAAAGCCCTGTTTAAAGGGGCACCGTATGCTCTGAGGAAAGGTGAATAAACACAAACCTGACACCGTCTGGGCTTGATAGCTATCATCTGGGAGGGAATGTAGCATGTTGTGGTGTGACCGTTTGTGATACTGCATCCAAGTTAACAACATGATGTCCTTTATGCCGGATGTCAGACCGTTAATCATTAGAAATATCTGATGGAGACAAAAAAAAAAGATCGTTTTCAGGCGTGTTGTAGTGCTTTTTTTAGTGCTAGGCCATTTGCAGTGGAAGGAGCATGGTGACCTACATTTCACACTGTTGCATACATTGAGCAGTGCTCTTAAACTGGCCAGCCATGGCCGTCAGCATTGTAAATAGACTTATCCCCCCCCTGCCACACACACACACACACACACACACACACACACACACACACACACATACACACACACACACACACACACACACACACACACACACACACACACACACACACACACACACACACACACACACACACACAGTGCCCTGCATAAGTAATGGGACAGTGAAGCATTTTTTCTTCTTTTGGCTCTACACTCAAAATCTTTGCATTTTAAAATCATAGTATTCAAACAATTACTATGAGGTTAAAGTAGAGATTCTCAGCCTTTATTTGATAGTATTTGTGTACATATTGGCTTCATCATTCAGAAATTACAACACTTTTTCTGCATAGTCCCCCTATTTTAGGGTACCCAAAAGTAATGGGGCAATTGGCTTTACTTTTAGTAAGTCAGGTGTGTTCCGTCACATCATTTTTGCAGGCATAAGAGAGCTGTCAATGTGTAGTATTGATTCTAGGCTTTGGATTTGCCTTTGGAGTTTGCTATTGGTGTCTGTCATCATGAGGACCAAAGAGGTGCCAATGAAAGTCAAGGAAGCCTTTATTAGCCTGAAAAATCTGAAAAAACTATCACTCAAAAAACAGGCTGGTAGGCCAAGGAAGACTTCCACAGTGAATGACCAAAGATTGCTCACCATAATTAAGAAAACCCCCAAAACAACTGTCCCACAAATGATCTGCCCAAGATTTACAGCATACTACCTCATCGATGAAACATGGTGCAGTGGGTGTTAGGTTCGGGCATGTGTAGCTGCCACTAGAACTGGCTAACTTGTCTTAATTGATGATTGTAACTGCTGACAGCAGCAGCAGAATGTATTCTGAAGTGTACAGAAACATCTTGTCTGCTTGAGTGCAAGCAAATGCCTCCAAATCATTGGATGGCACTTTATCATGCAGTAATGACACAAAATATACTCCCATAGCAACTAGGGAGTTTTTTTAGGGCCAAAAAGTGGAAAGGTCACACTGGCCAAGTTAATCTTCAGATTTAAATCCAATTGAACATGCATTTTGTTTCCTGATGATAAGATTTTAGGCAAAAAGACTTCAAACAAACAACAACTGAAGATGGCTGCAGTACAGGCCTGGCAGAGCATCACCAGAGAAGACACCCAGCGTCTGGTGGGGTCAGTGGGTCGCAGACTTCAGGCAGTCAAAGCATGCAAAAGATTGTCGACAAAATACTAAACATGAGGACATTTGGTACATCTGTCCCATTACTTTTGGATACCCTGAACTATGCATAAAAAGTGTTCATTTCTGAATGGTGAAACCAAGATGTACACCATTAAATAAAAGCAGAAAATCTCTACTTTAACTTCATAGTACTTGTTTGATTTCAAATCCAAACGTTTAGAGTATAGAGCCAAAAGAATAAAAGATGCTTCACTGACCCAGAGGCAGTGTTTCACCTTTTTGGGTCGGAATGATAACTTTTAAAAGGATTTTACTGTACCACCAACAAAATCATGCAGTATTGTTACACACACACGCACGCACGCACGCACACACACACACACACACTCAAAGACACTCTCAGCAGCTGTTCAGTGGGTAGAGAGAGGGAGTGTTCAGTACCTGCTCTCTGATGCTGCCCCTTCACCCCAGCATTCCATTCCAGGGCTGAGAGAAAGTGCATGTGTGTGTGTGTGTGTGTGTGTGTGTGTACAGTATGTGTGTGTGTGTGTGTGTGTACAGTATGTGTGTTCTAAAGCAGTAGACACGCTCGCTCTTAAATGTAGCAGCACGTTAGAGGAACCTACCCTTACCAGGACTTCAAGACCAAGGACGAGAGAGAGAGAGAGAGAGAGAGAGAGAAAGACAGAGGAGGAGGAGGAGGAGGAGGAGGAGAAAAAGAAAGGCAGAGGTGGGAGAGGAAGCGTCTTCTTATGCCATTTCGATTCGCTGCGTTCATTTTTGGAAAAGGAAGTCTGGCAGAGAGAAGGAAATAAGATAAGGGAAGAAGCAGAAAAGGACTTAGAGAAGTAGACAGTTTAGAGACGTCATTTTGTGGACTTCTTGTGCACACATATTGAAATCGTGACAGAGGCAGGTTTCACCTTGACCTCCATGCGCGGAGGGGCTTGCGGCTGGAGGACCACAGCTCCAGTCGAGGGCCTAGCCTCAACCTCAGCCCCAGCCTCTCTCCCTGGAGCAACATGTCCAAGTCCCCCTTCAACCTCCACAGAGCCCTGGTCCAGCCCATGAGCATGTGTATGCTGGACTTCCCTCTGTCCATACTGGACCACCTGGTAAGTGTGTGTGTGTGGGTGTGGGTGTGGGTGTGGGTGTGGGTGTGGGTGTGGGTCTTTCTGTCTGTGTAGCTGCAGTGGCTTAGCTATGTGGACCTCCGTAACATTGATACTTGTGTATAGCTAACCTAGTGATGGATTGCATCTGTGTATGTAAACAAACTCAGTTAGAGTTCAGACTGAATGCAAGGCTAGGACAGTAGTAGTGTTGATATTAGGTATGGACTGTACTGTATATTAATTCCACTTCATACTCACCTTTCAGTGTTGATGAATTGGAAGATAATCGTGTGCAGAACTTTCCTTCCTCAATGTGTCATTTCTCTGATACTATGTCAGTTGATTGTGATCTTTAACCGTGGTGGGGCTGACATGTTTGCTATTTCTCAAATCTGAGATCAGTTTACTGTGGTCTGTTACATTGATGTGTGGGTGGACACAGCCTATCACGTCATGCTACTCTTTTGAGGTTTGGTTGGCATGGTTCTGCTATGGAAACAGGTCAGGGTGCCCAGTGAGTTATTTCCTAAGTGAAGCTCAATTCTTATTGGCTGAAAGGGTGTTGCTATATGTGTGTACTGGTGCTATTATTAACCAATGACAACAGCCAATTAGTGAAGAATGAATACTCATCTAGCATCCAATTGATATATGGAATAGTTGTGACATTTTCAGAAAAATGTGTAGGTATGATTACATATGTTAAATGCATTTACCTCATCCATTTGTTGATCAACGACGTGAGTTTGACATACTGTATACTACAACAGACTACAACCCAGTCCTACTAGGATTGGCTGCAATGCTCTACTCAAGTCAGCAATTGGCTGAAGTAGAAGAATTACAGAGGACTACAAATGGTCTCTAGATATGAACTGGATATGCTGAAATATCTAACTTTCCCCGTGTACGGACACACACACACACACACACACACACACACACACACACACACACACACCCACACACCACATTTCTACATGCATACACACTCAGCAATCCCAGCTATTTCACCACCCTAGAAATAGAAGCAACGTGTCCCAAGGCGCATCCATGTTTCACTCTGATGTCAGAAAAGTATGTTGTGGTGGTATGGAATTATATGATTATCTATTTATCTATATATTATTATATCAAGATTCAACATTTTTGTCCCTTTTCTTGACTTTATATACTGTTTGAGGTTAAATGTGTGTGTGTGTGTGTGTGTGTGTGTGTGTGTGTGTGTGTGCGTGCGTGTCTGGCATTTGAACAAAGTAGCTAATAAGGGCTCAGATGTCTGCTTGTACTGTATGCACGTTCGTTCAGGCAGCCACAGTGGCACAAGTGGCAGGTTATCACCCAGCTGCCCCCCTTGTGGCCAAAGAATGTCACAACTGCTGAGTGGTCTCCAACTCACTGTCCCCTAGAGGGCAGGTGTGTACATGTTTTTGTGTGCCAACTATGTTCTACATGAGTTTCCATCTTAATGACACGTTTTATTTATTTATTGCTAATGAGTCAATTGAAACACACAGACTCTTATGAGCATGTTTGCAGGATAGTGCCAGTGGTGTCAGAAAGAGGTATTTGGGCCCTTCCTAATTACCAGAAGACAAAGAGAAAGGCAATGAGGAGTACTACTGTAATAGTGTTTTTATGTATATAGTATACTGTATATAATATGTTGCATCTTTCCAAGTCTGTAATGGCAGCTCCACCAGGCTACCTCTTCCCCTTTTTTTCAAAGTGTAGGTCTTCTTTCATCTTTACAAAAGCAATGCACTGAATCTTATTTTTTCATTTATTTTGTATTAGTTTTATTTATCTAGGTATGTTATTGATAATACATTCTCATTCAGAAAAGGGCGTAATGGCTATGAATGTGATTTGTCTAATTTATCACATTGCCTGACCTGTATTCATGTGAGTTATTTTTCCTATGAAGCAATGGGGAGAGGAATGTCTGAATGGTGATGGACCAGGGGGGTTTAGAGTGGTGGGGATGAGTCTGGGATGCTTTGCGATCAAAATCTGGTGAAATATGCCTGGATTCCGTTCTATTTGAGTAATGTGTTACTAATTAGCAAGGAAACGTTTCCTTCACCAGTTTCATGACCACACCACTGTCCTACAACACTGTAAGCATGTTACAGTATTCCTCAAATCACCTACATCATTTTCTTTCTAAGTCCACTGCAAAAATGATCTTAGACAAACAATAGATGAAGAAGAACAAAATGTCTGAAGTTTAGTCCTTCAGATATAGAAATGCTACACGTGTGTCAAGGGGTGAGGTTGACAAGCTATTTCCACTCCACTGAGAAATATTCTAGCATGGCAACATATAAAATGGCACTTATTACTTATTACAACTTACTACAATTATTACAATGGCACTTATGAGCTCTTATTACAGCCCATAGTAACCCCCCCACCACCACCACACACACACACACACACACACACACACACACACACACACACACACACACACACACACACACACACACACACACACACACACACACACACACACACACACACACATACACACACACCCAATCACATAAGGATGGGAGCAGGGTCAGACACTACTGCTGTACCGTAACCAGGGGCTACACCGTACTGTAGGGGCTGTCTGTGAACAGTGTGTGAACAACCTTCCAACCTTGTTCACCTTGGTCGGCGTTAGCCTGTTTATTTTCCCTTTTCTACTTTTCTACTTCCCTAAAGCTGACGGCTCAGGAATTCCTGTTTGGTTGAGTGGAACATTATGCAGCTGCACCTGTGGGAAATGAACTAGCTAATTCAAGTGTGTGTTGCTTTAACATGAGCGGCCTTGCCTGACCTGACGGATGTGTGAAGTGGAGTTAGTGGAACACTTTTATGTGGCTGTCGTAAAGGTGTCCAGTGATTAGTAATTAGTGTAAATGGAGACATGTGTAGACCTTTTTTTAAAATGAGCTACAGTTTTCCTTGTTTAGCTCATCTTTTGGCAAGAATTTAAACTGGGGGTTTATGTAGGCTATCCATGATATCATATCAATACATGTCTTACCTCTGCTTTAGGGTGTCAAACTTTTGAAATGTTAGCAAGTAAGCTTTATGGCAAGGCCATGGTAGTGAAGAGGTGTGACCAGGAGGAGGTCCAATTTGTGGGGCCCTTTTTTATTGGTTCAATGTGTGGACCCCCTCTACAGCCATTATCTATTCGAACAAGGAGGCAAACTAAGCTACACACATGAAGACGTTCCCATGCCTTTAAACACTCGGTTTCGCAGTCACTTCAAAATGCCCTTCATGAATTAGGAACGTTTTTCACCGAGGACAGCACCCCAACATCCTCGTTCACCACTCTCTTTCCCTCCTCCCTCTCTGCATTCCTCAGCCTCCCCAACTTTGTTTTCAGCTCGCATTTACTGGCAGTGAGTCTGCCTGCTCAGCCCACGCATAACGCACAACAGATGTGGAAGTAGAGCAGACCCAAACGTTGCTGACGATACGTGTGGGGGGGCAGCTTGGACTTGTGTACATATACTGTCCCAACAAAACAAATTCGTTTGTTTTTTTGTTTTACTTTTCAGTTGTGTTAAACATTGTCATATTTAGACCAGATGAGAGATGAAATAGATTTCCCCAGGATAACTAAATTATTCTTCTAGAGCAGCAACACAATATGTTCCACTTGAAATGCAGTTGCACATTGTTTTTTTTGTTTATCTTAACTCTGTACACACACGTTGATGACATTAACTCACACATGCATGATTGCCTTGCGAGGAGAATTACAGTGTTTCGCAAATGTCTTGCAAATGTGTTTTTCAAATGTGTTTTGCGATGTGCTTCCTAGATCGCCCGAAGTGTAGTTCTAAGGAGTATATAGTGTAGTAGGCTATAGTGTTGCATGAGGATGTGAATCGTAGCCTACACATATGGTAAGGACAGTATATCTTTACGACCTGCGATCTCCACTCCACCACTACTTCATCACTTCACTGCGAAAATGACATCATGAAGTCTCCAGAGGGCCAGACCTCTCCGGGGAGGAGCCTGGTCCTGGACCTCCCCAAGCCCAGCATACTCACTCAGAGGCAGCGGTCCGTCCATTCCACTGGTTTCTCTTTTCGTATTTGGGAACATGATCAGTATTCTTCGAAAAAAAGAGGCATTTTGTGACGTGTTTGTCCGAGATATGGAGTGAAGTGCCGCTGTGTCGTCTCCCCTGATAGTGATATTAATTGTTGCGGTATTAACGGTCGACACCCATGGTTTATCTAACGGGAGCTCAGTGTGAGGCGCGCACCAAGCTGGCTTCCCCTGATGTGATGTTCGATGCCAGCACCTGGAGGTTACGCAACATCTGGGACGGGGTCAGACTAGAGGTGGCCGGGGATGCCAGCCCCGTTGTCCTGCATAGCTTCACCCAACTGGACCCCGACCTTCCGCAGTTAGAGGTAATGATGGAAGGCTTGCGTGTGTGGAGGGGGGTTTGGTCTGATTCTCCAAGCTGAAATTGTGTTCCAACTTCTTCTGTAGTCCTTATTCTCTTATCGGAACCGTTAGCTTTCCATGCAGTGACCAGTAGCCAAACATATCCAGCCCTATGCCAGATCCGTATGATAGATATACATAGGAAATAACCCTGTTTGATAAGGAATACAGCAAATCATGTCAAATGGCCTATAACCTGTACCATTGCACCACCACAGTGTAGCCTAAGCAGTGGTAATGTCACAGTGTCACTTGTTGTGTTGTCCCAGGGGTTTGGCTGTCATTGTTTGACATGGTGGTCGTGTGCCACTTTCATTTATTTGTGTTTTTGTTAGCTCAACTGGTGCTACTCTGCTGTGTGTTCTGTCATGTCCGTGTCTGCAGAAGATACAGTTATATACAGTGTTTACCCAGGGTGCTTTTTGCATTAGAGTCAGTGTGAACTCTAGTCACTACTAGTCAACACTGTGTGTGTGTGAGTGTGAGTGTGAGTGTGAGTGTGAGTGTGAGTGTGAGTGTGTGTGTGTGCTGGCAGCACTGTGAGTCATCAGGGGTAGAATAGCACTGCATAGTCTCTCACTCTCTTGGCTCCAGAGCTGCAATAAGAGATCAGTTTTTTTTTTTAAACCACTCAGCCGGCCTGCTCTTCAGAGGGTCTCTGGTGTCCTCACCAGGGAATCCACACCAGGGAAACCCTCTACCCTCCCCTGGCTTGTCTTACCAGTCCCTCAAAATGGTCAAAAAATACCTCTATAGACAGATGGGTAGGGATCTAGCAAAATCAATAGACAGGCTCACATTACAAATGCTCTGAATGATGTCTTCTCTGTGTAATAGTGGCTTCCAAGTCATTATGTTTAGCAAGCAGGGTATAAAGTTCATATCACCCTTTACATTTTTTTCAAAATCTTCTTTAGAATCCCTTTGTTCAATTGTTCAATTTCCATTAGATTCAACCAATTGTTTGCTGGTAGGATGAGAGTGTGGCTAACTAGAGAGCTGAACTCTGCTCCCTCCCTGTCGTTTGTAAAAAGGCAACAGCTGCATTTCATATCTGCTGTCTCAATAACTCTCCTGCCTCCACCCCTACTGTACAAAACCAGGGAGCCGTTTTCTGCTATTGGTGTCCAGTTTCATGCCAGGCAGGCAGTCAGTCCACACACCGAAACTGCTGCCAGGCTACTGGGTGAATCGTGTTCACTGACACACTTTCCAGATCTGACGGCCATAAATCTCTAACAACACTTGGTCAGAGAGGGGAAATTAAAGTGATCATGGAGGCAGACTATGCCGGTAGTTATCAGTGCCTTGTGAAACCAAATGGAAACATTTTGACTGAATATTACTAGAGTGGTTCGACCAAGCTAGGGGTTGAATTCATTAGAATAAAAATTGCATGAAACATAAAGGGCCAATCTTCAGAATAAGGCAATAGTTGTGCAGGCTAGTTTGTAAACAAAGTTAACAGTGGTGGGTTTGTTTGGGTCCAGCTTATCTGCACTCCTTCAATTAGATTGTCTGTGGATAATTTGATGTTATATCTTCTCTTTTTCCAGTTTTTTTCTGGAAGTGGGCAGTGCGACGAATGCCCAGGTTTCAGCCAGCTGACACATTGTTTCCAAGGCAAAGTTTCCCTCCTATAAACATACTGTATATAGAGATCGAGTAGGAACAGAAAAGTGACCGATCTTGAAAATAAAGTCTGGTTCAAAGATGGTATCTGTCTGGGTTTTTTTTAACAAAACATCTATGGACTACAGCCTTGGTGTGCCTTGGTTTTTATGAGAATCTAGGGGTCTGTAGAAAATAAAGTCTATGATATGGATTTTGGGGATATTATGTTGTAAAATGTGAGGGCATTGACTACACAATCCCAGTGTAAAGAAATCTTAGATGACCAGCAATGAAGTATGGAGTTTTGGTCATAGAATAGCCTAAATACATATTAGTCAGGCGTCAGATACGTTCAAAGTGCTGTACAATAGACAATGAAATGAAATAAAACAAGAAAATAAAAGTGGAAGAGAGTAAAGTTACTGTAGTAAAAGTAATGGTGATTAATGGAAAGAACACAAAAATAAAAGAAGAGAATAAAAACCCATCCCTTTAAATCCCTTTAAAACCATTCACTATGAATTGGGAGAAAATCATAACCTTCCTTTTAACCTTGACGTCCCTGAATTGCTTAGTGATCTCCAGGTTTTCTGACATAGAGCTTTGGGAATTGAGGAAAAGTGATGCCAAAACAAAAGCGAAAATCTGCCAAATGACCCATGTCTCTCAAGTGCTATGTGTATAGCCTACCATGATATGCTAGGTAAAGGTCAATTCCATTTAAACTCCAATCAGTTTCAATAGATAATTAGATATAATACCATGCGGGAAATCATCCATCATTTACCAGGAGGATGGCTGGTCTCTGGTGTTACATAACAGCCTCATCAATGGTCTCATTATGCTTTATCTCCCAGAGTGATGGGAGCAGATCAGAACCTAACCATTAACATAATGTAGGCTTCAGTCATGTGTAATGCAAACACAGCTATGTCTGATGGTTTGCAGTTGTTTGTCTGACTGTGGCAAAGTTCATTTGATACGGACCACTCCTCTGTAACTATAGGATGCATACTGCAGCTGCGGCCTCTAGTTGTATTTGTAGGATTTTAGCTGTATTAGATTCAATATATTCCACTGACAGTGGCTCATAGTCACCAGCCACGACATCGTCATCACACCTTGGATGCCACAAGGCAAGCAAACAAGGCTGGTTGTCAAAGCTCCAGTTGATTGGAGCTGAATCACAGATTTTCCCAAAAGGAGCGCAGAGGCGTGGAATCTGTACGTATCTCCTATGCTGGTCACAAGCCCAGAGAGTGGGAGTACTGTGTCTCTATCTAATCCTCCCGCCCCCTAAATCCTGTTAGTTGATTAAGGCTAATCTGTCCTCCCACTGCCAGGCCTTTCCCGCACGCCCCTGAAAACACACAAACGCTTTGCATTGACAACCTTAAAGAGCTTGGTAAAACTTCAGGATCTGGTTATAGTTGTGCAATAAATAGGACAGGACAATGTGATTGAATTCTATATTAACCGGGATTTGGACATTGTGGGACTGAGGGTGGGAGTGAGACGAAAAGCTGCAGAGTGGGTTGGAGAAACTTGAAGAAATCACTCCCACACACCAGACCTCTCAACCCGTTTTCTTCTCCATATATCCTATGGTGACTCACTGCTTGTTTTGACTACTCTTACATTGGGTATATCTCCATTCTAGCTATGAAGACACTATAGATAACATGTCCAAAAAATCCACTGTACGTTATTCAAGAAGAAAAAAGTACCTCTGTCCATGCCAGATGGTGCTCAAATTCCTGCCCAGTTACGTACATGATGCCCTGGATAGGTATCGATCCTAGACTGTCCAAATGCGAGTTTCTCCTCGAAACCCAATACCTGCCTTCTCCCATCTGCTGTGTGTGTGTGTGTGTGTGTGTGTGTGTGTGTGTGTGTGTCTGTCTCTAGCCATTTTCTTGCTACCCCCATCCTCTCTCTCTCTCTCTCTCTCTGTCTTTCTGTCTCATCCTTCCCTTTTGCCTACATCTATGTAATTCAATTGAGAAGCTTCCAGATACCTCCAGCAAAGGCTATCAGATCAATTCCACTTCTACAATTGGTTCATGTCATGCATTCAGCATGACCTCCTTAATGTCTTGCTATCCTCTGACTGTAAACAATAACGTAATGTTCTGCTAGGTCAAAGCTCTAAAGTCAAATGTATTTATGCTATTAGACCAGTAGAAGTGGTCGTTAAAACAGGCTTAGGGAATGCATTAGGAGAACTTTACTGTTCAAAACAACATGATAGATGAGCAGAGTAAGTAAACAGAACACTCTGTTTTTGTTCTGGATTCATTAAAGGAGGTTTGGAATGGGGATAGATGGTTTAGCTGTTTTAGCTTTGGAGTGACTCAGACTTTTGAATAGCTCTTACTGGTGTTTTTGTTTCCGAATGATATGATCTCTCGTGGTGTGGAGTCAAGACAGGGCATTTAGATCTTTGTCACAAATTCACAGTAACAGTCTTGTTAACTTGAATGAGTTAATATATGTTTTAATAAACAAAATAAATGTTCTGTAACTGTAAAGAACACATGCATATGACGGTAAACAACAAAGAGGCAACAGAAAAAACAAATGGGAGGGTGGCATGTTGCGGCGCAGAACCTTTTTCACATAGTCTCATGCTAGTCTTAGCCTAACGCTAGTCTTAGCCTCATGCTAGTCTTAGCCTCATGCTAGTCTTAGCCTCATGCAAGTCTTAGCCTCATGCTAGTCTTAGCCTCATGCTAGTCTTAGCCTCATGCTAGTCTTAGCCTCATGCAAGTCTTAGCCTCATGCTAGTCTTACCCTCATGCTAGTCTTCCCCTCATGCTAGTCTTAGCCTCATGCAAGTCTTACCCTCATGCTAGTCTTAGCCTCATGCTAGTCTTACCCTCATGCTAGTCTTACCCTCATGCTAGTCTTAGCCTCATGCTAGTCTTCCCCTCATGCTAGTCTTCCCCTCATGCTAGTCTTACCCTCATGCTAGTCTTCCCCTCATGCTAGTCTTAGCCTCATGCTAGTCTTAACCTCATGCTAGTCTTCCCCTCATGGTAGTCTTAGCCTCATGTTAGTCTTAGCCGTTGAGTGTTAGCAGATGAGTACTTTATACTCATAAGGTTTGAATAGTCTGTAGGCTGTAGGATACCATCTGCATATCACAACAAAACATTGAGGTCATACTACAGGACATCTCATTAACAAATTTGCATTTCATTTCAACATTTTTTCCTACTTCCTATTTATTTCAAAATGGTGTCTTTTTACTGGTTGCTTGGCTTTGTTTTTATTTGTTGTTCCACATCGGTCAGAAGCCAAGAGTAAGCATTGAGAAACCACAGCCAAGGCTGTCCAGAGCAGATGCAGATATAGACAGAGCTCTCTTTGTTATCATCACTTCCATTGTTGTATTATCAATTGAGAGGACAGCATAGGATAACAAAAAAGGATGGACAATATATGTCATATATATCTATATATGACAACCATTTACATTTTACATTACATTTACATTTATGGCATTTAGTAGACGCCTTTATCCAAAGCGACTTACAACAAATACATTTATATAAGTAAGTGAATCATCTATACATCAGTCATCATAAGAAAAAGTAATCTATGCTTGGACCAGGGGCTATTGGCAGTCACAATGCTAGTAGAAGGAAGAATTACTTTTTCTTTAAATTAATTTATTTACAGTAGAGAAACTGTACAGGGGGGTAGTGGGGATGAAGACGTCTTTAGGAGGGACAGTTAAGATGTAGCCTGAAGAAATGGGTCTTCAGTCTACAGCGGAAGATAGGTAGTGACTCTGTAGTCCTGACAGCAGTGGGAAGCTCGTTCCACCAGCAGAGCGACCGGGACAGTGAAAAGCCGCGACCGAGTAACACGACTGCTGCATCCACATAGAGGCGGCGGTGCCAGGCGGCCAGCCAAGGTGGAAGAAGAGAATGATCAGGCAGGGGTTTGGGGGCTGACCATTGCTTGCAAATAGGGAGGGGCTGTTCCCTTTGCCACCCGGTAGGCGAGCACCAGGGTCTTGAATCTGATGCGAGCTGCAACCGGGAGCCAGTGAAGGGTGCGAAGGAGGGGGTGACATGGGAGAATTTGTAGAGATTGAACACCAGACAGGCGGCAGCATTCTGGATGAGCTGCAGAGGCCTGATGGCGGAGGTGAGGAGCCCGGCCAAGAGTGCGTTGCAGTAGTCAAGGCGAGCGATCACAAGTGTCTGGACCAAGAGTTGTGCTGCTTCTCTGGTGAGGAATGGACGTATCCTTCTGATGTTGTAGAGGAAAAATCTACAGGAGCGTGCTGTTGCTGTGATGTTCGCCACACAGGATAAGTGGTTGTCAAGGATCACCCCAAGGTTCTTGGCTGTCTGGGAGGAGGTCAAAGTAGAGTTCTCTACTGTGATGGCGAAGTCTTGGAGACAGCACACTTTCTCCGGGAGGAAGAGCAGCTCAGTCTTGTTAAGGTTGGGCTTGAGGTGGTGGGCTGAAATGTAAGCAGAAATGTCTGCAAGACACGCAGAGACACGTGTTGCCACCTGTGAGTCAGAAGGGGGGAATGAGATAACGTTGAGCGTCATCTGCGTAGCAGTGGTAGGAGAAACCATGTGAGGAAACTACCGAGCCAACAGATTTGGTATAGAGGTAGAACAGTAAGGGCCCCAGGACAGAGCCCAGTGGTGAGGGCTCATGGAGAGGACAGCGATCCTCTCCACGTCACCTGGTAGCTGTAGGGTCCAGCAGACAGGTCCAGAAGAATGAGAACAGAGGAGGTTCGAGCAGAGCGGAGAGCAGTCTCAGTGGAGTGCCCAGCCTTAAAGCCGGATTGGTGAGGGTCAAGGAGGTTGTTCTGAAGGAGAATGTGGGAAAATGTGGAGAACAGTTTCCTTGGGTCAGAGGCAGAGGATTGAATTTTGGAATGGTAGTAAGAAGCTTTAGCAGCTGATGCAGATGAGGTGTAGTTGAGGAGGAGAGAGAGATAAGGTTTTAGGTCATCAGGAAGGCCGGTTTTTCTCCAATTCCTCTCAGCTGCCCGGAGCCCTATTCTACAAGCTTGCAGGGTTTCAGCCAGCCAAGGAGCGTGTGGAGAGGATTGTGCTAGCCTTGAGGTCAGTGGATAACCCTCCACCCCCCTGGAGCTCTGGCAGCAAGGCTGAGGTGTTGACATATGGCTGCTGAGAAAAGATAATCTCTTTCAAAACAAGTTTTTCTTTACATTAACCTCAATCTGATAATAGGAATGCAAAAAGCTGCTTAAGTCTTGGGGAATTCATGGAACAGGGAGGTTCTTAAAAATGATTGGTCTCCCAATTCTCCCCTGTGGTACCCCCCTTCCCCCTCAGTTGCTCCCATCCCTCATTCCTGTCCTCCATGTTGTGGTAGCAAAGCACTAGGGTGTTATTCTTTCGGATTCCTGCACACAGAAGGCAGAATGAGGGAAACAGACCAAACAGACTGCACTGAATGCACAAGACAGAAGCCCAAAAGCATCTCCTCCCACCGTTCATCGCTGTTCCTGTGTGTGTGTGTGTGTGTGTGTGTGTGTGTGTGTGTGTGTGTGTGTGCGCGTGTGTGTGTGTGTGTGTGTGTGTGTGTGAGACCCAAAACCGAGGAGGTAGTGTTGTCAGTAGTGTTGTCCTATTATATTCCACCTTCCTTCTGGCAGCCACAGCAATGAAATAACTTCACTCCAGCCAAACAAAGGAGCTTGTAACAGAAACATCCAGTCTTGAGCTTGCTCTGGTTTGATATTCTCTGTTGGAAGGGAGTTCACTGCTGTTGTTAGCTTACCCCTCCATGGCCAATGCTAGGCTAATGAGTTGTTTTTGAATGGGTGTTTTACAGACACTCTCACCCTGTAGCCTACCCCACAGCTAGGCTACAGGCAGTACTATTTTCAGAGAGCCTAATTTTGCATTGCTCGTGGGCATTCACCAACCTCTAATCGAAATGGCTGAAATGTTTCATTTGAGTATTGACCCCTCACAGCATTTTAGGTACTGTACCTTGGCCGACAACAACACAGAAATGAGGAAAAATCAAGAGCTGTCATAATACTCAAGTGTTCTCAGGTTGTTGATACTTAGCTCTAACCCCTTTCTCTCTTGTTTTCCTCCATGTTTGGTTTGCGAACATTTCTGTGCTAACTCTGGTGGCGCTGTTAAAACCTGCAATACCAAGCCAGGACAGACCAGGCCAAAACTCTGCTCTTGACACTTGACCAAAGTGCACATTTATTTTTATGAGTGTAATAATTTTCAAAGGAGGCAAATGGTTTGCGCTTGACAATTCAATCCTCTGCCTCTGACCCAAGGAAACTGTTCTCCACATTTTCCTCACTCCTCAACCCACCTCCTCCCCCTCCTCCCTCCTCCCTGTCTGCAGATGACTTTGTCACCTACTTTGAAAAGAAGGTTGATGACTTTAGCAGCTCTTTCTCTCTACCTCTCGCCAACACTGCTACCACTCCTCCCAAACCCACTGCGCTACACTCGGTCTCTGGTTTATCAGCTCTTTCCCCCCTCTCGCCTGATGATATTGTAAAACGGGTCACATCCAAGCGGGCAACCACCTGCCCACTCGATCCTATCCCCTCCCCCTTTCTCCAATCCATTTCCTAAGACCTCCTTCCGTTCCTTACCCCCATAATCAATTCCTCTCTATCGACAGGATCTATCCCAGCTGCCTTTACGACAGCCAGAGTCAAACCTCTTCTCAAGAAACCAACTCTTGACCGGTCTGCTGTCCATAACTACAGACCAGTATCCCTTTTCTCCTTCTTATCTAAAACCCTTGAATGTGCTTTCTCTAACCAACTGTCTCACTATCTCCTTCAGAACAACCTCCTTGACCCTCACCAATCCGGCTTTAAGGCTGGGCACTCTACTGAGACTGCTCTCCTTGCTGTCACGGAGGCCCTCTACTCTGCTCGAGCTTCCTCCCTCTCCTCTGTTCTCATTCTTCTGGACCTGTGTGCTGCATTCAACACAGTAAACCACCCGATCCTTCTCTCCACCCTCTCAGAACTGGGCATCTCTGGCTCTGCACTCTCCTGGTTTGCATCCTACCTGGCCGATCACTCTTACCAGGAGGATCGCTGTCCTCTCCACGAGCCCTCACCACTGGGGTCCCCCAGGGCTCCGTCCTAGGACCCTTACTGTTCTCCCTCTATACCAAATCTCTTGGCTCTGTAATTTCCTCACATGGTTTCTCCTACCATTGCTACGCAGATGACACTCAACTCTTTCTCTCTTTCCCCCCCTCTGACTCACAGGTGGCAACATGTGTGTCTGCGTGTCTTGCATACATTTCTGATTGGATGTGAGCCCATCACCTCAAGCTCAACCTTAACAAGACTGAGCTTGCCCTCTCCAAAACCTCCTTCCAGACACCCCAGATTCTTGGGGTGATCCTTGACAACCACTTATCTTGTGCAGCGAACATCACAGCGACAGCATGCTCCTATAGATTCTTCCTCTACAACATCAGAAGGATACATCTGTTCCAGTGAAGCAGCACAACTCTTGGTCCAGACACTTGTGATCTCCCGCCTTGACTACTGCCGGGCCGGGCTCTCCCTCTGCAGCTCATCCAGAATGCTGCCGCCCGTCTGATGTTCAATCTCCCCAAATTCTCCCATGTCTCCCTCCTTCACACCCTTCACTGGCTCCTGGTAGCAGCTCGCATCAGATTCAAGACCCTGGTGCCCTACCAGGCGGCAAAGGGAACAGCCCCTCCCTACTTGCAAGCAATGGTCAGCCCCCAAACCACTGCCTGATCACTTCGCTCTTCCACCTCGGCTGGCCACCTGGCACCGCCGCCTCTACGAGGATGCAGCAGCTG
The DNA here is from genome assembly GCF_951799395.1 of Argentina silus. Classification (NCBI taxonomy): domain Eukaryota; kingdom Metazoa; phylum Chordata; class Actinopteri; order Argentiniformes; family Argentinidae; genus Argentina; species Argentina silus. The sequence continues at coordinate 18,407,808 of NC_139669.1, forward strand.
CGCTATTCGGTCATGGCTTTTCACTGCTCTGGCGCCCTGCTGGTGGAACGAGCTTCCCACTGCTGTCAGGACTGCAGAGTCACTACCAATCTTCCACCGTAGATTGAAGACCCATCTCTTCAGGCTACGTCTTAACTGTCCCTCCTAAAGACCTCTTCATCCCCACTACCCCCCTGTACAGCTTCTCTACTGTCAATAAAAATAATAATACTAAAAAATATTATAAAAACAATAAAATAATAATACTTTTAGCATTGTGACTGCCAATGGCCCCTGGTCCTAGTATATATTTGTTTTTCTTATAATGACTGATGTATAGATGATTCACTTACTTAGACAAATGTACTTGTTGTAAGTCGCTTTGGATAAAGGTGTCTGCTAAATGTCTATAAAATATAAAATGAAATGTGGAACTCTTTGACTCTTTGTTAGCATACAACAGTACGTGACATGCAGGCTCAATGTGTTCTGCTCCAAATAAAGTGTTATATGCTTAAAATGCCATTGAAGGACAAAAGGAAATGATTTGCTTTAGTTTACAAGGAGACACCTAGATGTATGTGTGTGTGTGTGTGTGTGTGTGTGTGTGTGTGTGCGTTTCTGGAAGAGTGGGCCCAGAGGACAGTACACATATGATCAATGGCTCATGGGCTGGAACCTCTAAAGCTATTAGTCCAGCATCCTCCCAGGAGTTCAGACCACTTTAACTTTAGAGAATGTCACACGACACGCCACTGGCACCAGCCCTATATATGCCAGTGAACCTCATCTCTCTCCCCCTTTCTCTCTCTTTCGCCCTCTAGCTCTCTCTTTGTCCTCTCTCTTCCTTCTTTCTCTCTCTCTCTCCCTCTCTCTATCTCTCCCTTTCTCTACCTCTCTCCACTTTGATAATAATGAAAATAATAATAATTATTATTATAATAACAATACATTTTATTTGTATGGAGAAGAAAAGAGAGTGGGAGGGACGGAGGGAGAGAGGAGGGAGAGAAGGACAGAGGGATGAAATGAAAGGAACACATAAACAAACTGGGGGATCGGAGATCTGGATGGCGCATGATGTCATTGCACTTCAAGGGCCAAGTCACAGAGAGAGCAGAGAGAGTGATGATTGGCTGCTGGTACGTCACTTTGGCAACAGCCCTCTGTCCTCATGTCCCACACAGTCTCTTTGTTTGGTTTTGGGTTATTCATAACCGAGGGGTGAATAAACATTTCGGGGGGATATTGATATTCCAAGTGGAATGAAAATGATATAGATGTGTCCATGTCTGTCCAATAGAGAGAAATGGACTTCATATGTATACTCAAAGAAGAGTGTGAGAAATAGAGTGACTGTGAGTGAATGAGAGAAGAGAAGTTGGGGAGAATAAAGAGGGTGCAGGAGATTTGGAGAGTACAGAGGAGAGGAGAGAGAAAGGGATGGAAAGTGTGAGAAGGAAAATGTGTGTGTGAGGGAGAAAGAGAGTTCACTGGTTCATTCTTAACTACTTTACTTAATTCATTATCTACTTCCCCGGTCTCTTCAGTGCAACACAACAGACATCCTAAAATTACAATCAGCAGTGCAGTTTGTTGATCAATGTTTTGTCTATAGTTTGGGATGTTTTGTTGGGACATTTCCAGTCTGTTTCTTCATTTTTTACTGTTTCGTAATCTAATCTTATCAAGAGTTGTTTAAACATACAGTATGTGTGTGTGTGTGTGTGTGTGTGTGTGTGTGTGTGTGTGTGTGTGTGTGTGTGTGTGTGGTGTGTATGTGTGTGTGTGTGTGTGTGGGTGAAAGCATGCATATGTTTCTATCTGAGTGAGTTTGCTCTGGCTCAACTGCGTCTGCATGTGCTGGAATTTGTGCCTTTACTCCCAAGATTACAATGAAGGAAAAGAACCAGGTCAGGCTGAGAGAGAGAGAGATCCCACCCATCCATCCACCCACCCACCCACCCATCCACCTACCCACCCACCCATCCATCCATCCATCCATCCATCC
>NC_139669.1:18414797-18419797 GCF_951799395.1 Argentina silus
GTGCAATGAGAGTAAGAGTTGGAAGGAGAGAGCTCTTTAACAGCATGAAGTCATTCTCTAAGTGGATTTGGAGGTATTAGGCCTGTGTGTCTAAGGTACTTTACCTCAGGGAGCTTGCGTCTATCAAAAGGTAGGAAAGAGAGGAGTAAACCGTCAAACGTGTGTGTGCGTGCGTGTGCGTGCGTGCGCACACACATACACATTGTGAGTTGACAGCCCTGCCTCTCTGTAGAGCCATGGTTGTGTGATATGTCAGGACAGCCAGACAAGGCCGTAGCCAAGGCCAGACAAGGCAGGCTAAACAACAACAATGCAGCATCTGTGTCCGCTCTCCTTGAGCGATTAGATTCCTTCACGCTGCCAAACACTTATCTGGGAAGGGAAGGCTTTCTCCTTCCACTTCTGCGGAAGTGGCCCTCTCTCACTCACTCAACCTCTGCTGAAAGGCCTTATTTATATTGTCAGTTGTGTTTCTAGTTTGGAATATTCATACATGGGTTTAAACTTCTATATATGCTCCTATATCCTATTTATCTTTCCAAATGGCGTACTGTAGTACCTTCTTTTGTTGTAAAATGGTGGATGTTCAATGCTTCAATTCAAGGTCCAATGCTTTAGCGAATCCATTGAATAAGACCTGATACAAACTGCTCTGTGAGTGTGTCACCATAATGAATGTGTTGGTTGTATTGCGACATTGAGCCGGGTCCTTAGATCATAGTCATGAGAAGTTCTGTTGATTGTCCTAGACACCGCAGGAGGAAAACATCTGGTCTCTGTTATATCGGCTTTCTTGGCGCCACACCGATACTACATGTGCAGTATACGGCATTTGGCTCACGTCGGGGTAAACGTTTATACAACATTTTATGATATCAAATATTTGCATCAAGCTTTCGTGCCACGATAAGCGTCAACATCAGACGCCCTAAACAGGGCTTTTGTCCTTGGTCACATGGTGGACGTGTCGAAATCCTATTCTAGAAAGTCCCCTTCAGCTAGCTTGTCATGTGGGATAGTTTGGATGAGAGTGAAGAGTGAACAGCTTTAACTGCGCATTCATTTCATCAGTGTATGATTCCCGAGAAGAGATGTTGACGATTTATTTATTGAACTCAAGTTTTCGTTCCCCATTATTTCAGTCACCTGATCCCCTGTAACAGTGTTATTACATTGTTATAACTGCCAACTAGGAATGACCTCTCCGTTATTGGGGACAATTGTTACATTGTAACAAGGATATGTTTTTTACCAAAAGGTCACCAACTTAGTTAATCAAAGAAAGTACCAGAAAGTGTAAATTGTTAAGTAATTACATTGAATACCAAATAAATACCAATGGTAGGACTGTGAAATACAGTCTTACTCAAGTACCATAGCTGGTATTCAATCCAACTGGTCCTCTGTGGCTCAGTTGGTAGAGCATGGCGCTAACAACGCTTAGGTTGTGGGTTCGATTCCTGCTGGGACCATATATACTGAAAAATGTATGCACTCACTGCAATGTAAGTCGCTTTGGATAAAAGCGTCAGCTAAATGGCATATTATATAACTGACTGGGCAGATCAACATTGTGATTGGATGTTTCTGCCATGTCTGGACAGCATTCATGTAGACAAACAGCATTCATGTAGACAAACCCGCAAATATCAACCATTCCCTTCCATCGAATGCTTGTTTGATGCTTCCAAAAGCAGATGGAAATGTCATCGACCTTGACTCGGGTTAGGCTAACAACCCCATACATCACAGCGAGATCGCATCCTTTCGATTCAATTAAAACCATGCCTAACATAACAACAGCGTCCCTGTGTAACCCTGTCTAAACGTCCCTCAGGCTTATGTGCTAACATACCAGTGTGGATGTTGGAACATAGCCCCCGGGGCTATGTGCTAGCGTACCGATGTGGATGTTGGACCGTAGCCCCAGTGTTTCTGCCAGACGAGGCCAGGAGGTCCATCCACCACAGCTGTTCCTCCCTCTGTTTACCACCGGCCGCTTCTGCTATCTGTGCTTCTCCACATCCTGTCCGTCAGATAAGGGCCATGCCCTGTGCTGGCAGGCGGGCAGCTGGGAGGCCCAGACTCAGGGACATGTTGTGGTGTCGCACGTGGCTCGTCACTGCCGTTTGCTTCGCTCAAGGCTGTAGCTCATGTGTGAAAGATGTTATCGTCTGGGTTTTTTTGGGAGATTTTTTTTTATATAAATAATCTCAATGAACAAGTTACCGGATGTTGAGTGTTGTTGTTGGTTTGACCTGGTCATATGCGTGTGGTGATTAAACACAGAAACCAAAGGCGGACTATGACTGGTTTCACCGATGCTATGACTGTATATATGTTGACCTGTTCATGTGAAGCGTTGCTAAGTCAAGTAAGTCTGAAGTAGTTTGTAACTCTCTCCTTCTCCCTCTCTCCCCCCCCCTCTCCCCCTCCCTCCCTCCCTCTCTCCCTCTGTCAGAATGCCGCTCAGGAGATTGGCGAGGAGGTGGAGGAGGGGGTGGTGTACACCATCACCCTGCGCAAGGTGCAGATGCACCACGGGGCCAGTAAGGGGCAGCGTTGGCTGGGCGTGGAGACGGACGCGGCGCTGAGCCTCTACGAGACGTGCAAAGTGCGCACCATCAAGGCGGGGACGCTGGAGAAGCTGGTGGAGTACATGGTGGCCGCCTTCCGAGGGAACGACTCCACCTACGTCACCATCTTCCTCTGCACCTACCGCTCCTTTGCCTCCACCAAGCAGGTCCTGGACCTGCTGCTCAACAGGTGAGAGGTGGAGAGGGAGGGGAGGGGAGGGGAGGGGATGAGAGCAGGAAAAGGATGGGAGGGGAGGGGAAGAGAGCAGGGAAAGGATGGGAGGAGAGGGAAGGGGAGGGGGGGAGAGCAGAGAAAGTATGGGAAGGGAGAGAAAGTATGGGAGGGGAGGAGAGGGGAGGGGACGGGAGGAGAGCAAGGAGGGGAGGGGAAGAGAGCAGGGAAAGGATGGGAGGAGAGGAGGAAGGAAACTTGGATGGGTCAACAAAATGATAATTGATGGATGGATTCATTGTTAGATGGAATGAACGGTTGGATGGTTGGATTGCTTTTAATATTCATTTCTTTATTTCTCCCTGTGCTTTCATATTCTTCCAGATGCGTTGTGTTGCATCGGTGTATGGAATGTGCCTTAGAAATAATAAAGCATGATTCGATTTTCTGGGTGGGTGGGTGGGTGAATGGATGGTTGGTGGTTGGGTGGGTGAATGGATGGATGGATGGATGGCTGGATGGATGCCACGATGGTTTCATTTGTTGCTGAAGGAGGAATAGATGAATGGAGGGATGGATGGATGGATGGACAAACGAACAGGTGGAATGATGCCAAATGAAGTATCACCTGTTTCTCGTGCAGGTACGCTAAGCTTCAGCACCTGCCTGGCTCGGAGGGCCACAGACTGACTCACGACGACCGCACCCAGCTAAGGAAGTAAGTCCCTTCTGTCTCCAACCCACACATGAATTATGAAGAGGCCGTGTGGTGGATATATATCACGTTATATCATTGTACTATATTGGTCATTGGCCTACATTGTGCTAACGCGGTATGACCCATTTCCGCGGGCGGTATAAATAGGCATTCTGTTCCATTCTCTTTCCTGTCCTCTTATCTTCCACTGGACTCGTTCCACCCTTCTGCTCTACTTTCTTTTTGTTCCCCCCTTTCTTCCCTTCTACACTTGATACACTTCCCCACATTCCTGCTTCTCTCCTTTCATCCCACATTTTTTATGACTCCTTTTTTGTTTTTTCGGAAAACATCCAGTCGACGGCTGAGAAGTGAATGGTAGAGAAGTGCTAACTCTAGAGTTTACGAGTACCGATTCAGATCCATTATCTCATTATGTCAGGCTCCAATATCTCGCTCTCTCAATTCAATTCAGTGAGCTTTATTGGCACAAAAAGACATTGTCTCACATGGCCAAGCAAACATATAATAACTTATATGTAACTTTCTTATCTGTAAATCTCTCTCTCTCTCTCTGTCTCTCTGTCTCTCTGTCTGTCTCTCTCTCTGTCTCTGTGTGTGTCTCTCTCTCTGTCTGTTTCTCTCTGTCTGTGTGTTTCTCTCTCTGTCTCTCTCTCTCTCTTTCTCTGTCTGTCTCTCTCTGTCTCTGTGTGTGTCTCTCTCTCCCTCTCTGTCTGTCTGTCTCTCTCTGTCTATCTCTCTCTCTCTCTCTCTCTCTCTCTCTCTGTCTGTCTCTGTCTCTGTCTCTCTGTCTCTCTCTCTCTCTCTCTCCCTTCTTCAGCACCATCTCATCCATCTTGGGGGCGTGGCTGGACCAGTATTCCGAGGACTTCTGGAAGCCTCCTGAGTACAGCTGCCTGCGGAGGCTCATCTCCTACCTGCACCTCAACTTCCCCGGGTCGGACCTGGAGCGCCGCGCCTGCAACCTGCTCAGCCACTTCCACCGCCGCCAGCACCAGGAGCTGGAGCACGAGGGTGAGGAGACCAAGAAATATTACATTAAGAAAATATTCTTTCAATGGGTTTATTTAATCTAGGCCTTTTAGAAACTGTCTAACGGTTTATAGGCTGTTTAGATCTTCTTGCCTGACCTCTCTACCTCCCAACCCTCGCCACATAATATATATATTATAATATAATATAATGTAATATAATATAATATAATATGCCATTTAGCTGACGCTTTTATCCAAAATGACTTACATTGCAGTGAGTGCATACATTTCAGTATATATGGTCCCAGCAGGAATCAAACCCACGACCAAAGCGTTGTTAGCGCCATGCTCTACCAACTGTGCCACAGAGGACCACATAGGGAATTCTGCCCATAGAATTAGAACGGATATAGGCTCTCATGCCAGACTCCTGGCAAACGCTGTGCTTCCAGTGGCGATGAGGACAGCTTGATGTTTAAAATAATGTTACTGACTCTTAGCAGAACCAATCCATGTTGAATTGATGTAGACACTCTGTATGGCTGAGGCGTTTCCCTAGT
>NC_139669.1:19044797-19052297 GCF_951799395.1 Argentina silus
CGAAAAGATGTGCTCCAGGTGAGGCTCGAACTCACAACCTCGGCATCGCTCTGCTACATACTGTTGTATAAGTACCGCGCGCTAACCGATTGCGCCACAGGAGCCTTTTGTTTGGAAGGTCCTAATCATATAACTTTGTTGGAAATGATTCCAATAATACCCGGTCTCAAGGAGGCTCTGTACAGTATCAAGTGGCCCGGCTAGCTCAGTCGGTAGAGCATGAGACTCTTAATCTCAGGGTCGTGGGTTCGAGCCCCACGTTGGGCGAAGGTTTTCGCCAAGCAAACTTGACTCTGTAAACTGCCACAGGAGTCTCTTGCATGGAAAGTCCTAGTCATATGACTTTGTCGGAAATAATTCCATTAATCCCTGGGTTCAAGGAGGCTCTGTACAAGGTCAAGCGGCCCGGCTAGCTCAGTCGGTAGAGCATGAGACTCTTAATCTCAGGGTCGTGGGTTCGAGCCCCACGTTGGGCGAAGGTTTTCTCCAAGCAAACTTGACTCTGCAAACTCCAATCAACCTCAGATCCCTCTTGAAAATTCGGCCAACTTTCAGTCACTGCAAACACCTGACCACCATCCATGCGGTGGAAGGTGCGCGGGCCTTCAAGCCATGACTTCAGTCCAAAGAATATATTTGAGAACTATTTGATTGTCTCTCTGAAGGGAAGGAAGCCTTGGAATCTTTTCAAGTGGAATCTGCGGTGCTTTAATGAGAAACAACATTTTTAAATGCTTTGAAGACTTTCTGTAGGCGCTGTGGCTTAGCTGGTGAAAGCGCCTGTCTTGTAAACAGGAGACCCTGGGTTCAAATCCCAGCAGTGCCTGCTTTACGACAGACGCATGGTTTGATCATTTGCGTGCTTCGCATTGTCGGCCAAAGTCAAACAGAAGGTCACCAATTGGTTCTTGCCCTTGTTAATACCAGTGAGGTTCTTGCCCTTGTTAATACCATGCCTTCCGTATGAGGTACGCCGACAATGTAAACAGTCCATGGCCGTGACTCAACGTTCATACTGCAAGCTGTTTTGTTGGAATATAAATATGCAAGACGCTGCATACATTGTTATGAAACAGTAAGACTTAAATCGCATGCAGTACATTAACTTTCTAGGATCAACTTTTGGTAATCAGAAGGCTGTATTAATAATCTGTCAAGGCCCATAAGAGGGTCATTTTCTCAAAATGTAGCGGTTTAGCGAAAAGATGTGCTCCAGGTGAGGCTCGAACTCACAACCTCGGCATCGCTCTGCTACATACTGTTGTATAAGTACCGCGCGCTAACCGATTGCGCCACAGGAGCCTTTTGTTTGGAAGGTCCTAATCATATAACTTTGTTGGAAATGATTCCAATAATACCCGGTCTCAAGGAGGCTCTGTACAGTATCAAGTGGCCCGGCTAGCTCAGTCGGTAGAGCATGAGACTCTTAATCTCAGGGTCGTGGGTTCGAGCCCCACGTTGGGCGAAGGTTTTCGCAAAGCAAACTTGACTCTGTAAACTGCCACAGGAGTCGCTTGCATGGAAAGTCCTAGTCATATGACTTTGTCGGAAATAATTCCATTAATCCCTGGGTTCAAGGAGGCTCTGTACAAGGTCAAGCGGCCCGGCTAGCTCAGTCGGTAGAGCATGAGACTCTTAATCTCAGGGTCCTGGGTTCGAGCCCCACGTTGGGCGAAGGTTTTCTCCAAGCAAACTTGACTCTGCAAACTCCAATCAACCTCAGATCCCTCTTGAAAATTCGGCCAACTTTCAGTCACTGCAAACACCTGACCACCATCCATGCGGTGGAAGGTGCGCGGGCCTTCAAGCCATGACTTCAGTCCAAAGAATATATTTGAGAACTATTTGATTGTCTCTCTGAAGGGAAGGAAGCCTTGGAATCTTTTCAAGTGGAATCTGCGGTGCTTTAATGAGAAACAACATTTTTAAATGCTTTGAAGACTTTCTGTAGGCGCTGTGGCTTAGCTGGTGAAAGCGCCTGTCTTGTAAACAGGAGACCCTGGGTTCAAATCCCAGCAGTGCCTGCTTTACGACAGACGCATGGTTTGATCATTTGCGTGCTTCGCATTGTCGGCCAAAGTCAAACAGAAGGTCACCAATTGGTTCTTGCCCTTGTTAATACCAGTGAGGTTCTTGCCCTTGTTAATACCATGCCTTACGTATGAGGTACGCCGACAATGTAAACAGTCCATGGCCGTGACTCAACGTTCATACTGCAAGCTGTTTTGTTGGAATATAAATATGCAGGACGCTGCATACATTGTTATGAAACAGTAAGACTTAAATCGCATGCAGTACATTAACTTTCTAGGATCAACTTTTGGTAATCAGAAGGCTGTATTAATAATCTGTCAAGGCCCATAAGAGGGTCATTTTCTCAAAATGTAGCGGTTTAGCGAAAAGATGTGCTCCAGGTGAGGCTCGAACTCACAACCTCGGCATCGCTCTGCTACATACTGTTGTATAAGTACCGCGCGCTAACCGATTGCGCCACAGGAGCCTTTTGTTTGGAAGGTCCTAATCATATAACTTTGTTGGAAATGATTCCAATAATACCCGGTCTCAAGGAGGCTCTGTACAGTATCAAGTGGCCCGGCTAGCTCAGTCGGTAGAGCATGAGACTCTTAATCTCAGGGTCGTGGGTTCGAGCCCCACGTTGGGCGAAGGTTTTCGCCAAGCAAACTTGACTCTGTAAACTGCCACAGGAGTCTCTTGCATGGAAAGTCCTAGTCATATGACTTTGTCGGAAATAATTCCATTAATCCCTGGGTTCAAGGAGGCTCTGTACAAGGTCAAGCGGCCCGTCTAGCTCAGTCGGTAGAGCATGAGACTCTTAATCTCAGGGTCGTGGGTTCGAGCCCCACGTTGGGCGAAGGTTTTCTCCAAGCAAACTTGACTCTGCAAACTCCAATCAACCTCAGATCCCTCTTGAAAATTCGGCCAACTTTCAGTCACTGCAAACACCTGACCACCATCCATGCGGTGGAAGGTGCGCGGGCCTTCAAGCCATGACTTCAGTCCAAAGAATATATTTGAGAACTATTTGATTGTCTCTCTGAAGGGAAGGAAGCCTTGGAATCTTTTCAAGTGGAATCTGCGGTGCTTTAATGAGAAACAACATTTTTAAATGCTTTGAAGACTTTCTGTAGGCGCTGTGGCTTAGCTGGTGAAAGCGCCTGTCTTGTAAACAGGAGACCCTGGGTTCAAATCCCAGCAGTGCCTGCTTTACGACAGACGCATGGTTTGATCATTTGCGTGCTTCGCATTGTCGGCCAAAGTCAAACAGAAGGTCACCAATTGGTTCTTGCCCTTGTTAATACCAGTGAGGTTCTTGCCCTTGTTAATACCATGCCTTACGTATGAGGTACGCCGACAATGTAAACAGTCCATGGCCGTGACTCAACGTTCATACTGCAAGCTGTTTTGTTGGAATATAAATATGCAGGACGCTGCATACATTGTTATGAAACAGTAAGACTTAAATCGCATGCAGTACATTAACTTTCTAGGATCAACTTTTGGTAATCAGAAGGCTGTATTAATAATCTGTCAAGGCCCATAAGAGGGTCATTTTCTCAAAATGTAGCGGTTTAGCGAAAAGATGTGCTCCAGGTGAGGCTCGAACTCACAACCTCGGCATCGCTCTGCTACATACTGTTGTATAAGTACAGCGCGCTAACCGATTGCGCCACAGGAGCCTTTTGTTTGGAAGGTCCTAATCATATAACTTTGTTGGAAATGATTCCAATAATACCCGGTCTCAAGGAGGCTCTGTACAGTATCAAGTGGCCCGGCTAGCTCAGTCGGTAGAGCATGAGACTCTTAATCTCAGGGTCGTGGGTTCGAGCCCCACGTTGGGCGAAGGTTTTCGCCAAGCAAACTTGACTCTGTAAACTGCCACAGGAGTCTCTTGCATGGAAAGTCCTAGTCATATGACTTTGTCGGAAATAATTCCATTAATCCCTGGGTTCAAGGAGGCTCTGTACAAGGTCAAGCGGCCCGGCTAGCTCAGTCGGTAGAGCATGAGACTCTTAATCTCAGGGTCGTGGGTTCGAGCCCCACGTTGGGCGAAGGTTTTCTCCAAGCAAACTTGACTCTGCAAACTCCAATCAACCTCAGATCCCTCTTGAAAATTCGGCCAACTTTCAGTCACTGCAAACACCTGACCACCATCCATGCGGTGGAAGGTGCGCGGGCCTTCAAGCCATGACTTCAGTCCAAAGAATATATTTGAGAACTATTTGATTGTCTCTCTGAAGGGAAGGAAGCCTTGGAATCTTTTCAAGTGGAATCTGCGGTGCTTTAATGAGAAACAACATTTTTAAATGCTTTGAAGACTTTCTGTAGGCGCTGTGGCTTAGCTGGTGAAAGCGCCTGTCTTGTAAACAGGAGACCCTGGGTTCAAATCCCAGCAGTGCCTGCTTTACGACAGACGCATGGTTTGATCATTTGCGTGCTTCGCATTGTCGGCCAAAGTCAAACAGAAGGTCACCAATTGGTTCTTGCCCTTGTTAATACCAGTGAGGTTCTTGCCCTTGTTAATACCATGCCTTACGTATGAGGTACGCCGACAATGTAAACAGTCCATGGCCGTGACTCAACGTTCATACTGCAAGCTGTTTTGTTGGAATATAAATATGCAGGACGCTGCATACATTGTTATGAAACAGTAAGACTTAAATCGCATGCAGTACATTAACTTTCTAGGATCAACTTTTGGTAATCAGAAGGCTGTATTAATAATCTGTCAAGGCCCATAAGAGGGTCATTTTCTCAAAATGTAGCGGTTTAGCGAAAAGATGTGCTCCAGGTGAGGCTCGAACTCACAACCTCGGCATCGCTCTGCTACATACTGTTGTATAAGTACCGCGCGCTAACCGATTGCGCCACAGGAGCCTTTTGTTTGGAAGGTCCTAATCATATAACTTTGTTGGAAATGATTCCAATAATACCCGGTCTCAAGGAGGCTCTGTACAGTATCAAGTGGCCCGGCTAGCTCAGTCGGTAGAGCATGAGACTCTTAATCTCAGGGTCGTGGGTTCGAGCCCCACGTTGGGCGAAGGTTTTCGCCAAGCAAACTTGACTCTGTAAACTGCCACAGGAGTCTCTTGCATGGAAAGTCCTAGTCATATGACTTTGTCGGAAATAATTCCATTAATCCCTGGGTTCAAGGAGGCTCTGTACAAGGTCAAGCGGCCCGGCTAGCTCAGTCGGTAGAGCATGAGACTCTTAATCTCAGGGTCGTGGGTTCGAGCCCCACGTTGGGCGAAGGTTTTCTCCAAGCAAACTTGACTCTGCAAACTCCAATCAACCTCAGATCCCTCTTGAAAATTCGGCCAACTTTCAGTCACTGCAAACACCTGACCACCATCCATGCGGTGGAAGGTGCGCGGGCCTTCAAGCCATGACTTCAGTCCAAAGAATATATTTGAGAACTATTTGATTGTCTCTCTGAAGGGAAGGAAGCCTTGGAATCTTTTCAAGTGGAATCTGCGGTGCTTTAATGAGAAACAACATTTTTAAATGCTTTGAAGACTTTCTGTAGGCGCTGTGGCTTAGCTGGTGAAAGCGCCTGTCTTGTAAACAGGAGACCCTGGGTTCAAATCCCAGCAGTGCCTGCTTTACGACAGACGCATGGTTTGATCATTTGCGTGCTTCGCATTGTCGGCCAAAGTCAAACAGAAGGTCACCAATTGGTTCTTGCCCTTGTTAATACCAGTGAGGTTCTTGCCCTTGTTAATACCATGCCTTACGTATGAGGTACGCCGACAATGTAAACAGTCCATGGCCGTGACTCAACGTTCATACTGCAAGCTGTTTTGTTGGAATATAAATATGCAGGACGCTGCATACATTGTTATGAAACAGTAAGACTTAAATCGCATGCAGTACATTAACTTTCTAGGATCAACTTTTGGTAATCAGAAGGCTGTATTAATAATCTGTCAAGGCCCATAAGAGGGTCATTTTCTCAAAATGTAGCGGTTTAGCGAAAAGATGTGCTCCAGGTGAGGCTCGAACTCACAACCTCGGCATCGCTCTGCTACATACTGTTGTATAAGTACAGCGCGCTAACCGATTGCGCCACAGGAGCCTTTTGTTTGGAAGGTCCTAATCATATAACTTTGTTGGAAATGATTCCAATAATACCCGGTCTCAAGGAGGCTCTGTACAGTATCAAGTGGCCCGGCTAGCTCAGTCGGTAGAGCATGAGACTCTTAATCTCAGGGTCGTGGGTTCGAGCCCCACGTTGGGCGAAGGTTTTCGCCAAGCAAACTTGACTCTGTAAACTGCCACAGGAGTCTCTTGCATGGAAAGTCCTAGTCATATGACTTTGTCGGAAATAATTCCATTAATCCCTGGGTTCAAGGAGGCTCTGTACAAGGTCAAGCGGCCCGGCTAGCTCAGTCGGTAGAGCATGAGACTCTTAATCTCAGGGTCGTGGGTTCGAGCCCCACGTTGGGCGAAGGTTTTCTCCAAGCAAACTTGACTCTGCAAACTCCAATCAACCTCAGATCCCTCTTGAAAATTCGGCCAACTTTCAGTCACTGCAAACACCTGACCACCATCCATGCGGTGGAAGGTGCGCGGGCCTTCAAGCCATGACTTCAGTCCAAAGAATATATTTGAGAACTATTTGATTGTCTCTCTGAAGGGAAGGAAGCCTTGGAATCTTTTCAAGTGGAATCTGCGGTGCTTTAATGAGAAACAACATTTTTAAATGCTTTGAAGACTTTCTGTAGGCGCTGTGGCTTAGCTGGTGAAAGCGCCTGTCTTGTAAACAGGAGACCCTGGGTTCAAATCCCAGCAGTGCCTGCTTTACGACAGACGCATGGTTTGATCATTTGCGTGCTTCGCATTGTCGGCCAAAGTCAAACAGAAGGTCACCAATTGGTTCTTGCCCTTGTTAATACCAGTGAGGTTCTTGCCCTTGTTAATACCATGCCTTACGTATGAGGTACGCCGACAATGTAAACAGTCCATGGCCGTGACTCAACGTTCATACTGCAAGCTGTTTTGTTGGAATATAAATATGCAGGACGCTGCATACATTGTTATGAAACAGTAAGACTTAAATCGCATGCAGTACATTAACTTTCTAGGATCAACTTTTGGTAATCAGAAGGCTGTATTAATAATCTGTCAAGGCGCATAAGAGGGTCATTTTCTCAAAATGTAGCGGTTTAGCGAAAAGATGTGCTCCAGGTGAGGCTCGAACTCACAACCTCGGCATCGCTCTGCTACATACTGTTGTATAAGTACCGCGCGCTAACCGATTGCGCCACAGGAGCCTTTTGTTTGGAAGGTCCTAATCATATAACTTTGTTGGAAATGATTCCAATAATACCCGGTCTCAAGGAGGCTCTGTACAGTATCAAGTGGCCCGGCTAGCTCAGTCGGTAGAGCATGAGACTCAGGGTCGTGGGTTCGAGCCCCACGTTGGGCGAAGGTTTTCGCCAAGCAAACTTGACTCTGTAAACTGCCACAGGAGTCTCTTGC
>NC_139669.1:19057297-19077297 GCF_951799395.1 Argentina silus
TCTTGAAAATTCGGCCAACTTTCAGTCACTGCAAACACCTGACCACCATCCATGCGGTGGAAGGTGCGCGGGCCTTCAAGCCATGACTTCAGTCCAAAGAATATATTTGAGAACTATTTGATTGTCTCTCTGAAGGGAAGGAAGCCTTGGAATCTTTTCAAGTGGAATCTGCGGTGCTTTAATGAGAAACAACATTTTTAAATGCTTTGAAGACTTTCTGTAGGCGCTGTGGCTTAGCTGGTGAAAGCGCCTGTCTTGTAAACAGGAGACCCTGGGTTCAAATCCCAGCAGTGCCTGCTTTACGACAGACGCATGGTTTGATCATTTGCGTGCTTCGCATTGTCGGCCAAAGTCAAACAGAAGGTCACCAATTGGTTCTTGCCCTTGTTAATACCAGTGAGGTTCTTGCCCTTGTTAATACCATACCTTACGTATGAGGTACGCCGACAATGTAAACAGTCCATGGCCGTGACTCAACGTTCATACTGCAAGCTGTTTTGTTGGAATATAAATATGCAGGACGCTGCATACATTGTTATGAAACAGTAAGACTTAAATCGCATGCAGTACATTAACTTTCTAGGATCAACTTTTGGTAATCAGAAGGCTGTATTAATAATCTGTCAAGGCCCATAAGAGGGTCATTTTCTCAAAATGTAGCGGTTTAGCGAAAAGATGTGCTCCAGGTGAGGCTCGAACTCACAACCTCGGCATCGCTCTGCTACATACTGTTGTATAAGTACCGCGCGCTAACCGATTGCGCCACAGGAGCCTTTTGTTTGGAAGGTCCTAATCATATAACTTTGTTGGAAATGATTCCAATAATACCCGGTCTCAAGGAGGCTCTGTACAGTATCAAGTGGCCCGGCTAGCTCAGTCGGTAGAGCATGAGACTCTTAATCTCAGGGTCGTGGGTTCGAGCCCCACGTTGGGCGAAGGTTTTCGCCAAGCAAACTTGACTCTGTAAACTGCCACAGGAGTCTCTTGCATGGAAAGTCCTAGTCATATGACTTTGTCGGAAATAATTCCATTAATCCCTGGGTTCAAGGAGGCTCTGTACAAGGTCAAGCGGCCCGGCTAGCTCAGTCGGTAGAGCATGAGACTCTTAATCTCAGGGTCGTGGGTTCGAGCCCCACGTTGGGCGAAGGTTTTCTCCAAGCAAACTTGACTCTGCAAACTCCAATCAACCTCAGATCCCTCTTGAAAATTCGGCCAACTTTCAGTCACTGCAAACACCTGACCACCATCCATGCGGTGGAAGGTGCGCGGGCCTTCAAGCCATGACTTCAGTCCAAAGAATATATTTGAGAACTATTTGATTGTCTCTCTGAAGGGAAGGAAGCCTTGGAATCTTTTCAAGTGGAATCTGCGGTGCTTTAATGAGAAACAACATTTTTAAATGCTTTGAAGACTTTCTGTAGGCGCTGTGGCTTAGCTGGTGAAAGCGCCTGTCTTGTAAACAGGAGACCCTGGGTTCAAATCCCAGCAGTGCCTGCTTTACGACAGACGCATGGTTTGATCATTTGCGTGCTTCGCATTGTCGGCCAAAGTCAAACAGAAGGTCACCAATTGGTTCTTGCCCTTGTTAATACCAATGAGGTTCTTGCCCTTGTTAATACCATGCCTTCCGTATGAGGTACGCCGACAATGTAAACAGTCCATGGCCGTGACTCAACGTTCATACTGCAAGCTGTTTTGTTGGAATATAAATATGCAGGACGCTGCATACATTGTTATGAAACAGTAAGACTTAAATCGCATGCAGTACATTAACTTTCTAGGATCAACTTTTGGTAATCAGAAGGCTGTATTAATAATCTGTCAAGGCCCATAAGAGGGTCATTTTCTCAAAATGTAGCGGTTTAGCGAAAAGATGTGCTCCAGGTGAGGCTCGAACTCACAACCTCGGCATCGCTCTGCTACATACTGTTGTATAAGTACCGCGCGCTAACCGATTGCGCCACAGGAGCCTTTTGTTTGGAAGGTCCTAATCATATAACTTTGTTGGAAATGATTCCAATAATACCTGGTCTCAAGGAGGCTCTGTACAGTATCAAGTGGCCCGTCTAGCTCAGTCGGTAGAGCATGAGACTCTTAATCTCAGGGTCGTGGGTTCGAGCCCCACGTTGGGCGAAGGTTTTCGCCAAGCAAACTTGACTCTGTAAACTGCCACAGGAGTCTCTTGCATGGAAAGTCCTAGTCGTATGACTTTGTCGGAAATAATTCCATTAATCCCTGGGTTCAAGGAGGCTCTGTACAAGGTCAAGCGGCCCGGCTAGCTCAGTCGGTAGAGCATGAGACTCTTAATCTCAGGGTCGTGGGTTCGAGCCCCACGTTGGGCGAAGGTTTTCTCCAAGCAAACTTGACTCTGCAAACTCCAATCAACCTCAGATCCCTCTTGAAAATTCGGCCAACTTTCAGTCACTGCAAACACCTGACCACCATCCATGCGGTGGAAGGTGCGCGGGCCTTCAAGCCATGACTTCAGTCCAAAGAATATATTTGAGAACTATTTGATTGTCTCTCTGAAGGGAAGGAAGCCTTGGAATCTTTTCAAGTGGAATCTGCGGTGCTTTAATGAGAAACAACATTTTTAAATGCTTTGAAGACTTTCTGTAGGCGCTGTGGCTTAGCTGGTGAAAGCGCCTGTCTTGTAAACAGGAGACCCTGGGTTCAAATCCCAGCAGTGCCTGCTTTACGACAGACGCATGGTTTGATCATTTGCGTGCTTCGCATTGTCGGCCAAAGTCAAACAGAAGGTCACCAATTGGTTCTTGCCCTTGTTAATACCAGTGAGGTTCTTGCCCTTGTTAATACCATGCCTTACGTATGAGGTACGCCGACAATGTAAACAGTCCATGGCCGTGACTCAACGTTCATACTGCAAGCTGTTTTGTTGGAATATAAATATGCAGGACGCTGCATACATTGTTATGAAACAGTAAGACTTAAATCGCATGCAGTACATTAACTTTCTAGGATCAACTTTTGGTAATCAGAAGGCTGTATTAATAATCTGTCAAGGCCCATAAGAGGGTCATTTTCTCAAAATGTAGCGGTTTAGCGAAAAGATGTGCTCCAGGTGAGGCTCGAACTCACAACCTCGGCATCGCTCTGCTACATACTGTTGTATAAGTACCGCGCGCTAACCGATTGCGCCACAGGAGCCTTTTGTTTGGAAGGTCCTAATCATATAACTTTGTTGGAAATGATTCCAATAATACCCGGTCTCAAGGAGGCTCTGTACAGTATCAAGTGGCCCGGCTAGCTCAGTCGGTAGAGCATGAGACTCTTAATCTCAGGGTCGTGGGTTCGAGCCCCACGTTGGGCGAAGGTTTTCGCCAAGCAAACTTGACTCTGTAAACTGCCACAGGAGTCTCTTGCATGGAAAGTCCTAGTCATATGACTTTGTCGGAAATAATTCCATTAATCCCTGGGTTCAAGGAGGCTCTGTACAAGGTCAAGCGGCCCGGCTAGCTCAGTCGGTAGAGCATGAGACTCTTAATCTCAGGGTCGTGGGTTCGAGCCCCACGTTGGGCGAAGGTTTTCTCCAAGCAAACTTGACTCTGCAAACTCCAATCAACCTCAGATCCCTCTTGAAAATTCGGCCAACTTTCAGTCACTGCAAACACCTGACCACCATCCATGCGGTGGAAGGTGCGCGGGCCTTCAAGCCATGACTTCAGTCCAAAGAATATATTTGAGAACTATTTGATTGTCTCTCTGAAGGGAAGGAAGCCTTGGAATCTTTTCAAGTGGAATCTGCGGTGCTTTAATGAGAAACAACATTTTTAAATGCTTTGAAGACTTTCTGTAGGCGCTGTGGCTTAGCTGGTGAAAGCGCCTGTCTTGTAAACAGGAGACCCTGGGTTCAAATCCCAGCAGTGCCTGCTTTACGACAGACGCATGGTTTGATCATTTGCGTGCTTCGCATTGTCGGCCAAAGTCAAACAGAAGGTCACCAATTGGTTCTTGCCCTTGTTAATACCAGTGAGGTTCTTGCCCTTGTTAATACCATGCCTTCCGTATGAGGTACGCCGACAATGTAAACAGTCCATGGCCGTGACTCAACGTTCATACTGCAAGCTGTTTTGTTGGAATATAAATATGCAGGACGCTGCATACATTGTTATGAAACAGTAAGACTTAAATCGCATGCAGTACATTAACTTTCTAGGATCAACTTTTGGTAATCAGAAGGCTGTATTAATAATCTGTCAAGGCCCATAAGAGGGTCATTTTCTCAAAATGTAGCGGTTTAGCGAAAAGATGTGCTCCAGGTGAGGCTCGAACTCACAACCTCGGCATCGCTCTGCTACATACTGTTGTATAAGTACCGCGCGCTAACCGATTGCGCCACAGGAGCCTTTTGTTTGGAAGGTCCTAATCATATAACTTTGTTGGAAATGATTCCAATAATACCTGGTCTCAAGGAGGCTCTGTACAGTATCAAGTGGCCCGTCTAGCTCAGTCGGTAGAGCATGAGACTCTTAATCTCAGGGTCGTGGGTTCGAGCCCCACGTTGGGCGAAGGTTTTCGCCAAGCAAACTTGACTCTGTAAACTGCCACAGGAGTCTCTTGCATGGAAAGTCCTAGTCGTATGACTTTGTCGGAAATAATTCCATTAATCCCTGGGTTCAAGGAGGCTCTGTACAAGGTCAAGCGGCCCGGCTAGCTCAGTCGGTAGAGCATGAGACTCTTAATCTCAGGGTCGTGGGTTCGAGCCCCACGTTGGGCGAAGGTTTTCTCCAAGCAAACTTGACTCTGCAAACTCCAATCAACCTCAGATCCCTCTTGAAAATTCGGCCAACTTTCAGTCACTGCAAACACCTGACCACCATCCATGCGGTGGAAGGTGCGCGGGCCTTCAAGCCATGACTTCAGTCCAAAGAATATATTTGAGAACTATTTGATTGTCTCTCTGAAGGGAAGGAAGCCTTGGAATCTTTTCAAGTGGAATCTGCGGTGCTTTAATGAGAAACAACATTTTTAAATGCTTTGAAGACTTTCTGTAGGCGCTGTGGCTTAGCTGGTGAAAGCGCCTGTCTTGTAAACAGGAGACCCTGGGTTCAAATCCCAGCAGTGCCTGCTTTACGACAGACGCATGGTTTGATCATTTGCGTGCTTCGCATTGTCGGCCAAAGTCAAACAGAAGGTCACCAATTGGTTCTTGCCCTTGTTAATACCAGTGAGGTTCTTGCCCTTGTTAATACCATGCCTTACGTATGAGGTACGCCGACAATGTAAACAGTCCATGGCCGTGACTCAACGTTCATACTGCAAGCTGTTTTGTTGGAATATAAATATGCAGGACGCTGCATACATTGTTATGAAACAGTAAGACTTAAATCGCATGCAGTACATTAACTTTCTAGGATCAACTTTTGGTAATCAGAAGGCTGTATTAATAATCTGTCAAGGCCCATAAGAGGGTCATTTTCTCAAAATGTAGCGGTTTAGCGAAAAGATGTGCTCCAGGTGAGGCTCGAACTCACAACCTCGGCATCGCTCTGCTACATACTGTTGTATAAGTACCGCGCGCTAACCGATTGCGCCACAGGAGCCTTTTGTTTGGAAGGTCCTAATCATATAACTTTGTTGGAAATGATTCCAATAATACCCGGTCTCAAGGAGGCTCTGTACAGTATCAAGTGGCCCGGCTAGCTCAGTCGGTAGAGCATGAGACTCTTAATCTCAGGGTCGTGGGTTCGAGCCCCACGTTGGGCGAAGGTTTTCGCCAAGCAAACTTGACTCTGTAAACTGCCACAGGAGTCTCTTGCATGGAAAGTCCTAGTCATATGACTTTGTCGGAAATAATTCCATTAATCCCTGGGTTCAAGGAGGCTCTGTACAAGGTCAAGCGGCCCGGCTAGCTCAGTCGGTAGAGCATGAGACTCTTAATCTCAGGGTCGTGGGTTCGAGCCCCACGTTGGGCGAAGGTTTTCTCCAAGCAAACTTGACTCTGCAAACTCCAATCAACCTCAGATCCCTCTTGAAAATTCGGCCAACTTTCAGTCACTGCAAACACCTGACCACCATCCATGCGGTGGAAGGTGCGCGGGCCTTCAAGCCATGACTTCAGTCCAAAGAATATATTTGAGAACTATTTGATTGTCTCTCTGAAGGGAAGGAAGCCTTGGAATCTTTTCAAGTGGAATCTGCGGTGCTTTAATGAGAAACAACATTTTTAAATGCTTTGAAGACTTTCTGTAGGCGCTGTGGCTTAGCTGGTGAAAGCGCCTGTCTTGTAAACAGGAGACCCTGGGTTCAAATCCCAGCAGTGCCTGCTTTACGACAGACGCATGGTTTGATCATTTGCGTGCTTCGCATTGTCGGCCAAAGTCAAACAGAAGGTCACCAATTGGTTCTTGCCCTTGTTAATACCAGTGAGGTTCTTGCCCTTGTTAATACCATGCCTTCCGTATGAGGTACGCCGACAATGTAAACAGTCCATGGCCGTGACTCAACGTTCATACTGCAAGCTGTTTTGTTGGAATATAAATATGCAAGACGCTGCATACATTGTTATGAAACAGTAAGACTTAAATCGCATGCAGTACATTAACTTTCTAGGATCAACTTTTGGTAATCAGAAGGCTGTATTAATAATCTGTCAAGGCCCATAAGAGGGTCATTTTCTCAAAATGTAGCGGTTTAGCGAAAAGATGTGCTCCAGGTGAGGCTCGAACTCACAACCTCGGCATCGCTCTGCTACATACTGTTGTATAAGTACCGCGCGCTAACCGATTGCGCCACAGGAGCCTTTTGTTTGGAAGGTCCTAATCATATAACTTTGTTGGAAATGATTCCAATAATACCCGGTCTCAAGGAGGCTCTGTACAGTATCAAGTGGCCCGGCTAGCTCAGTCGGTAGAGCATGAGACTCTTAATCTCAGGGTCGTGGGTTCGAGCCCCACGTTGGGCGAAGGTTTTCGCCAAGCAAACTTGACTCTGTAAACTGCCACAGGAGTCGCTTGCATGGAAAGTCCTAGTCATATGACTTTGTCGGAAATAATTCCATTAATCCCTGGGTTCAAGGAGGCTCTGTACAAGGTCAAGCGGCCCGGCTAGCTCAGTCGGTAGAGCATGAGACTCTTAATCTCAGGGTCGTGGGTTCGAGCCCCACGTTGGGCGAAGGTTTTCTCCAAGCAAACTTGACTCTGCAAACTCCAATCAACCTCAGATCCCTCTTGAAAATTCGGCCAACTTTCAGTCACTGCAAACACCTGACCACCATCCATGCGGTGGAAGGTGCGCGGGCCTTCAAGCCATGACTTCAGTCCAAAGAATATATTTGAGAACTATTTGATTGTCTCTCTGAAGGGAAGGAAGCCTTGGAATCTTTTCAAGTGGAATCTGCGGTGCTTTAATGAGAAACAACATTTTTAAATGCTTTGAAGACTTTCTGTAGGCGCTGTGGCTTAGCTGGTGAAAGCGCCTGTCTTGTAAACAGGAGACCCTGGGTTCAAATCCCAGCAGTGCCTGCTTTACGACAGACGCATGGTTTGATCATTTGCGTGCTTCGCATTGTCGGCCAAAGTCAAACAGAAGGTCACCAATTGGTTCTTGCCCTTGTTAATACCAGTGAGGTTCTTGCCCTTGTTAATACCATGCCTTACGTATGAGGTACGCCGACAATGTAAACAGTCCATGGCCGTGACTCAACGTTCATACTGCAAGCTGTTTTGTTGGAATATAAATATGCAGGACGCTGCATACATTGTTATGAAACAGTAAGACTTAAATCGCATGCAGTACATTAACTTTCTAGGATCAACTTTTGGTAATCAGAAGGCTGTATTAATAATCTGTCAAGGCCCATAAGAGGGTCATTTTCTCAAAATGTAGCGGTTTAGCGAAAAGATGTGCTCCAGGTGAGGCTCGAACTCACAACCTCGGCATCGCTCTGCTACATACTGTTGTATAAGTACAGCGCGCTAACCGATTGCGCCACAGGAGCCTTTTGTTTGGAAGGTCCTAATCATATAACTTTGTTGGAAATGATTCCAATAATACCCGGTCTCAAGGAGGCTCTGTACAGTATCAAGTGGCCCGGCTAGCTCAGTCGGTAGAGCATGAGACTCTTAATCTCAGGGTCGTGGGTTCGAGCCCCACGTTGGGCGAAGGTTTTCGCCAAGCAAACTTGACTCTGTAAACTGCCACAGGAGTCTCTTGCATGGAAAGTCCTAGTCATATGACTTTGTCGGAAATAATTCCATTAATCCCTGGGTTCAAGGAGGCTCTGTACAAGGTCAAGCGGCCCGGCTAGCTCAGTCGGTAGAGCATGAGACTCTTAATCTCAGGGTCGTGGGTTCGAGCCCCACGTTGGGCGAAGGTTTTCTCCAAGCAAACTTGACTCTGCAAACTCCAATCAACCTCAGATCCCTCTTGAAAATTCGGCCAACTTTCAGTCACTGCAAACACCTGACCACCATCCATGCGGTGGAAGGTGCGCGGGCCTTCAAGCCATGACTTCAGTCCAAAGAATATATTTGAGAACTATTTGATTGTCTCTCTGAAGGGAAGGAAGCCTTGGAATCTTTTCAAGTGGAATCTGCGGTGCTTTAATGAGAAACAACATTTTTAAATGCTTTGAAGACTTTCTGTAGGCGCTGTGGCTTAGCTGGTGAAAGCGCCTGTCTTGTAAACAGGAGACCCTGGGTTCAAATCCCAGCAGTGCCTGCTTTACGACCGACGCATGGTTTGATCATTTGCGTGCTTCGCATTGTCGGCCAAAGTCAAACAGAAGGTCACCAATTGGTTCTTGCCCTTGTTAATACCAGTGAGGTTCTTGCCCTTGTTAATACCATGCCTTACGTATGAGGTACGCCGACAATGTAAACAGTCCATGGCCGTGACTCAACGTTCATACTGCAAGCTGTTTTGTTGGAATATAAATATGCAGGACGCTGCATACATTGTTATGAAACAGTAAGACTTAAATCGCATGCAGTACATTAACTTTCTAGGATCAACTTTTGGTAATCAGAAGGCTGTATTAATAATCTGTCAAGGCGCATAAGAGGGTCATTTTCTCAAAATGTAGCGGTTTAGCGAAAAGATGTGCTCCAGGTGAGGCTCGAACTCACAACCTCGGCATCGCTCTGCTACATACTGTTGTATAAGTACCGCGCGCTAACCGATTGCGCCACAGGAGCCTTTTGTTTGGAAGGTCCTAATCATATAACTTTGTTGGAAATGATTCCAATAATACCCGGTCTCAAGGAGGCTCTGTACAGTATCAAGTGGCCCGGCTAGCTCAGTCGGTAGAGCATGAGACTCAGGGTCGTGGGTTCGAGCCCCACGTTGGGCGAAGGTTTTCGCCAAGCAAACTTGACTCTGTAAACTGCCACAGGAGTCTCTTGCATGGAAAGTCCTAGTCGTATGACTTTGTCGTAAATAATTCCATTAATCCCTGGGTTCAAGGAGGCTCTGTACAAGGTCAAGCGGCCCGGCTAGCTCAGTCGGTAGAGCATGAGACTCTTAATCTCAGGGTCGTGGGTTTGAGCCCCACGTTGGGCGAAGGTTTTCTCCAAGCAAACTTGACTCTGCAAACTCCAATCAACCTCAGATCCCTCTTGAAAATTCGGCCAACTTTCAGTCACTGCAAACACCTGACCACCATCCATGCGGTGGAAGGTGCGCGGGCCTTCAAGCCATGACTTCAGTCCAAAGAATATATTTGAGAACTATTTGATTGTCTCTCTGAAGGGAAGGAAGCCTTGGAATCTTTTCAAGTGGAATCTGCGGTGCTTTAATGAGAAACAACATTTTTAAATGCTTTGAAGACTTTCTGTAGGCGCTGTGGCTTAGCTGGTGAAAGCGCCTGTCTTGTAAACAGGAGACCCTGGGTTCAAATCCTGGCAGTGCCTGCTTTACGACAGACGCATGGTTTGATCATTTGCGTGCTTCGCATTGTCGGCCAAAGTCACCAATTGGTTCTTGCCCTTGTTAATACCAGTGAGGTTCTTGCCCTTGTTAATACCCTGCCTTACGTATGAGGTACGCCGACAATGTAAACAGTCCATGGCCGTGACTCAACGTTCATACTGCAAGCTGTTTTGTTGGAATATAAATATGCAGGACGCTGCTTACATTGTTATGAAACAGTAAGACTTAAATCGCATGCAGTACATTAACTTTCTAGGATCAACTTTTGGTAATCAGAAGGCTGTATTAATAATCTGTCAAGGCCCATAAGAGGGTCATTTTCTCAAAATGTAGCGGTTTAGCGAAAAGATGTGCTCCAGGTGAGGCTCGAACTCACAACCTCGGCATCGCTCTGCTACATACTGTTGTATAAGTACCGCGCGCTAACCGATTGCGCCACAGGAGCCTTTTGTTTGGAAGGTCCTAATCATATAACTTTGTTGGAAATGATTCCAATAATACCCGGTCTCAAGGAGGCTCTGTACAGTATCAAGTGGCCCGGCTAGCTCAGTCGGTAGAGCATGAGACTCTTAATCTCAGGGTCGTGGGTTCGAGCCCCACGTTGGGCGAAGGTTTTCGCCAAGCAAACTTGACTCTGTAAACTGCCACAGGAGTCTCTTGCATGGAAAGTCGTAGTCGTATGACTTTGTCGGAAATAATTCCATTAATCCCTGCGTTCAAGGAGGCTCTGTACAAGGTCAAGCGGCCCGGCTAGCTCAGTCGGTAGAGCATGAGACTCTTAATCTCAGGGTCGTGGGATCGAGCCCCACGTTGGGCGAAGGTTTTCTCCAAGCAAACTTGACTCTGCAAACTCCAATCAACCTCAGATCCCTCTTGAAAATTCGGCCAACTTTCAGTCACTGCAAACACCTGACCACCATCCATGCGGTGGAAGGTGCGCGGGCCTTCAAGCCATGACTTCAGTCCAAAGAATATATTTGAGAACTATTTGATTGTCTCTCTGAAGGGAAGGAAGCCTTGGAATCTTTTCAAGTGGAATCTGCGGTGCTTTAATGAGAAACAACATTTTTAAATGCTTTGAAGACTTTCTGTAGGCGCTGTGGCTTAGCTGGAGAAAGCGCCTGTCTTGTAAACAGGAGACCCTGGGTTCAAATCCCAGCAGTGCCTGCTTTACGACAGACGCATGGTTTGATCATTTGCGTGCTTCGCATTGTCGGCCAAAGTCAAACAGAAGGTCACCAATTGGTTCTTGCCCTTGTTAATACCAGTGAGGTTCTTGCCCTTGTTAATACCATGCCTTACGTATGAGGTACGCCGACAATGTAAACAGTCCATGGCCGTGACTCAACGTTCATACTGCAAGCTGTTTTGTTGGAATATAAATATGCAGGACGCTGCATACATTGTTATGAAACAGTAAGACTTAAATCGCATGCAGTACATTAACTTTCTAGGATCAACTTTTGGTAATCAGAAGGCTGTATTAATAATCTGTCAAGGCCCATAAGAGGGTCATTTTCTCAAAATGTAGCGGTTTAGCGAAAAGATGTGCTCCAGGTGAGGCTCGAACTCACAACCTCGGCATCGCTCTGCTACATACTGTTGTATAAGTACCGCGCGCTAACCGATTGCGCCACAGGAGCCTTTTGTTTGGAAGGTCCTAATCATATAACTTTGTTGGAAATTATTCCAATAATACCCGGTCTCAAGGAGGCTCTGTACAGTATCAAGTGGCCCGGCTAGCTCAGTCGGTAGAGCATGAGACTCTTAATCTCAGGGTCGTGGGTTCGAGCCCCACGTTGGGCGCTGTTTTCGCCAAGCAAACTTGACTCTGCAAACTGCCACAGGAGTCTCTTGCATGGAAAGTCCTAGTCATATGACTTTGTCGGAAATAATTCCATTCATCCCTGGGTTCAAGGAGGCTCTGTACAAGGTCAAGCGGCCCGGCTAGCTCAGTCGGTAGAGCATGAGACTCTTAATCTCAGGGTCGTGGGTTCGAGCCCCACGTTGGGCGAAGGTTTTCTCCAAGCAAACTTGACTCTGCAAACTCCAATCAACCTCAGATCCCTCTTGAAAATTCGGCCAACTTTCAGTCACTGCAAACACCTGACCACCATCCATGCGGTGGAAGGTGCGCGGGCCTTCAAGCCATGACTTCAGTCCAAAGAATATATTTGAGAACTATTTGATTGTCTCTCTGAAGGGAAGGAAGCCTTGGAATCTTTTCAAGTGGAATCTGCGGTGCTTTAATGAGAAACAACATTTTTAAATGCTTTGAAGACTTTCTGTAGGCGCTGTGGCTTAGCTGGTGAAAGCGCCTGTCTTGTAAACAGGAGACCCTGGGTTCAAATCCCGGCAGTGCCTGCTTTACGACAGACGCATGGTTTGATCATTTGCGTGCTTCGCATTGTCGGCCAAAGTCACCAATTGGTTCTTGCCC
Organism: Argentina silus; assembly: GCF_951799395.1. Taxonomy (NCBI): domain Eukaryota; kingdom Metazoa; phylum Chordata; class Actinopteri; order Argentiniformes; family Argentinidae; genus Argentina; species Argentina silus. The sequence continues at coordinate 19,069,629 of NC_139669.1, forward strand.
TTGTTAATACCAGTGAGGTTCTTGCCCTTGTTAATACCCTGCCTTACGTATGAGGTACGCCGACAATGTAAACAGTCCATGGCCGTGACTCAACGTTCATACTGCAAGCTGTTTTGTTGGAATATAAATATGCAGGACGCTGCTTACATTGTTATGAAACAGTAAGACTTAAATCGCATGCAGTACATTAACTTTCTAGGATCAACTTTTGGTAATCAGAAGGCTGTATTAATAATCTGTCAAGGCCCATAAGAGGGTCATTTTCTCAAAATGTAGCGGTTTAGCGAAAAGATGTGCTCCAGGTGAGGCTCGAACTCACAACCTCGGCATCGCTCTGCTACATACTGTTGTATAAGTACCGCGCGCTAACCGATTGCGCCACAGGAGCCTTTTGTTTGGAAGGTCCTAATCATATAACTTTGTTGGAAATGATTCCAATAATACCCGGTCTCAAGGAGGCTCTGTACAGTATCAAGTGGCCCGGCTAGCTCAGTCGGTAGAGCATGAGACTCTTAATCTCAGGGTCGTGGGTTCGAGCCCCACGTTGGGCGAAGGTTTTCGCCAAGCAAACTTGACTCTGTAAACTGCCACAGGAGTCTCTTGCATGGAAAGTCGTAGTCGTATGACTTTGTCGGAAATAATTCCATTAATCCCTGCGTTCAAGGAGGCTCTGTACAAGGTCAAGCGGCCCGGCTAGCTCAGTCGGTAGAGCATGAGACTCTTAATCTCAGGGTCGTGGGATCGAGCCCCACGTTGGGCGAAGGTTTTCTCCAAGCAAACTTGACTCTGCAAACTCCAATCAACCTCAGATCCCTCTTGAAAATTCGGCCAACTTTCAGTCACTGCAAACACCTGACCACCATCCATGCGGTGGAAGGTGCGCGGGCCTTCAAGCCATGACTTCAGTCCAAAGAATATATTTGAGAACTATTTGATTGTCTCTCTGAAGGGAAGGAAGCCTTGGAATCTTTTCAAGTGGAATCTGCGGTGCTTTAATGAGAAACAACATTTTTAAATGCTTTGAAGACTTTCTGTAGGCGCTGTGGCTTAGCTGGTGAAAGCGCCTGTCTTGTAAACAGGAGACCCTGGGTTCAAATCCCAGCAGTGCCTGCTTTACGACAGACGCATGGTTTGATCATTTGCGTGCTTCGCATTGTCGGCCAAAGTCAAACAGAAGGTCACCAATTGGTTCTTGCCCTTGTTAATACCAGTGAGGTTCTTGCCCTTGTTAATACCATGCCTTACGTATGAGGTACGCCGACAATGTAAACAGTCCATGGCCGTGACTCAACGTTCATACTGCAAGCTGTTTTGTTGGAATATAAATATGCAGGACGCTGCATACATTGTTATGAAACAGTAAGACTTAAATCGCATGCAGTACATTAACTTTCTAGGATCAACTTTTGGTAATCAGAAGGCTGTATTAATAATCTGTCAAGGCCCATAAGAGGGTCATTTTCTCAAAATGTAGCGGTTTAGCGAAAAGATGTGCTCCAGGTGAGGCTCGAACTCACAACCTCGGCATCGCTCTGCTACATACTGTTGTATAAGTACCGCGCGCTAACCGATTGCGCCACAGGAGCCTTTTGTTTGGAAGGTCCTAATCATATAACTTTGTTGGAAATTATTCCAATAATACCCGGTCTCAAGGAGGCTCTGTACAGTATCAAGTGGCCCGGCTAGCTCAGTCGGTAGAGCATGAGACTCTTAATCTCAGGGTCGTGGGTTCGAGCCCCACGTTGGGCGCTGTTTTCGCCAAGCAAACTTGACTCTGCAAACTGCCACAGGAGTCTCTTGCATGGAAAGTCCTAGTCATATGACTTTGTCGGAAATAATTCCATTCATCCCTGGGTTCAAGGAGGCTCTGTACAAGGTCAAGCGGCCCGGCTAGCTCAGTCGGTAGAGCATGAGACTCTTAATCTCAGGGTCGTGGGTTCGAGCCCCACGTTGGGCGAAGGTTTTCTCCAAGCAAACTTGACTCTGCAAACTCCAATCAACCTCAGATCCCTCTTGAAAATTCGGCCAACTTTCAGTCACTGCAAACACCTGACCACCATCCATGCGGTGGAAGGTGCGCGGGCCTTCAAGCCATGACTTCAGTCCAAAGAATATATTTGAGAACTATTTGATTGTCTCTCTGAAGGGAAGGAAGCCTTGGAATCTTTTCAAGTGGAATCTGCGGTGCTTTAATGAGAAACAACATTTTTAAATGCTTTGAAGACTTTCTGTAGGCGCTGTGGCTTAGCTGGAGAAAGCGCCTGTCTTGTAAACAGGAGACCCTGGGTTCAAATCCCAGCAGTGCCTGCTTTACGACAGACGCATGGTTTGATCATTTGCGTGCTTCGCATTGTCGGCCAAAGTCAAACAGAAGGTCACCAATTGGTTCTTGCCCTTGTTAATACCAGTGAGGTTCTTGCCCTTGTTAATACCATGCCTTACGTATGAGGTACGCCGACAATGTAAACAGTCCATGGCCGTGACTCAACGTTCATACTGCAAGCTGTTTTGTTGGAATATAAATATGCAGGACGCTGCATACATTGTTATGAAACAGTAAGACTTAAATCGCATGCAGTACATTAACTTTCTAGGATCAACTTTTGGTAATCAGAAGGCTGTATTAATAATCTGTCAAGGCCCATAAGAGGGTCATTTTCTCAAAATGTAGCGGTTTAGCGAAAAGATGTGCTCCAGGTGAGGCTCGAACTCACAACCTCGGCATCGCTCTGCTACATACTGTTGTATAAGTACCGCGCGCTAACCGATTGCGCCACAGGAGCCTTTTGTTTGGAAGGTCCTAGTCATATAACTTTGTTGGAAATTATTCCAATAATACCCGGTCTCAAGGAGGCTCTGTACAGTATCAAGTGGCCCGGCTAGCTCAGTCGGTAGAGCATGAGACTCTTAATCTCAGGGTCGTGGGTTCGAGCCCCACGTTGGGCGCTGTTTTCGCCAAGCAAACTTGACTCTGCAAACTGCCACAGGAGTCTCTTGCATGGAAAGTCCTAGTCATATGACTTTGTCGGAAATAATTCCATTCATCCCTGGGTTCAAGGAGGCTCTGTACAAGGTCAAGCGGCCCGGCTAGCTCAGTCGGTAGAGCATGAGACTCTTAATCTCAGGGTCGTGGGTTCGAGCCCCACGTTGGGCGAAGGTTTTCTCCAAGCAAACTTGACTCTGCAAACTCCAATCAACCTCAGATCCCTCTTGAAAATTCGGCCAACTTTCAGTCACTGCAAACACCTGACCACCATCCATGCGGTGGAAGGTGCGCGGGCCTTCAAGCCATGACTTCAGTCCAAAGAATATATTTGAGAACTATTTGATTGTCTCTCTGAAGGGAAGGAAGCCTTGGAATCTTTTCAAGTGGAATCTGCGGTGCTTTAATGAGAAACAACATTTTTAAATGCTTTGAAGACTTTCTGTAGGCGCTGTGGCTTAGCTGGAGAAAGCGCCTGTCTTGTAAACAGGAGACCCTGGGTTCAAATCCCAGCAGTGCCTGCTTTACGACAGACGCATGGTTTGATCATTTGCGTGCTTCGCATTGTCGGCCAAAGTCAAACAGAAGGTCACCAATTGGTTCTTGCCCTTGTTAATACCAGTGAGGTTCTTGCCCTTGTTAATACCATGCCTTACGTATGAGGTACGCCGACAATGTAAACAGTCCATGGCCGTGACTCAACGTTCATACTGCAAGCTGTTTTGTTGGAATATAAATATGCAGGACGCTGCATACATTGTTATGAAACAGTAAGACTTAAATCGCATGCAGTACATTAACTTTCTAGGATCAACTTTTGGTAATCAGAAGGCTGTATTAATAATCTGTCAAGGCCCATAAGAGGGTCATTTTCTCAAAATGTAGCGGTTTAGCGAAAAGATGTGCTCCAGGTGAGGCTCGAACTCACAACCTCGGCATCGCTCTGCTACATACTGTTGTATAAGTACCGCGCGCTAACCGATTGCGCCACAGGAGCCTTTTGTTTGGAAGGTCCTAATCATATAACTTTGTTGGAAATTATTCCAATAATACCCGGTCTCAAGGAGGCTCTGTACAGTATCAAGTGGCCCGGCTAGCTCAGTCGGTAGAGCATGAGACTCTTAATCTCAGGGTCGTGGGTTCGAGCCCCACGTTGGGCGAAGGTTTTCGCCAAGCAAACTTGACTCTGTAAACTGCCACAGGAGTCTCTTGCATGGAAAGTCGTAGTCGTATGACTTTGTCGGAAATAATTCCATTAATCCCTGCGTTCAAGGAGGCTCTGTACAAGGTCAAGCGGCCCGGCTAGCTCAGTCGGTAGAGCATGAGACTCTTAATCTCAGGGTCGTGGGTTCGAGCCCCACGTTGGGCGAAGGTTTTCTCCAAGCAAACTTGACTCTGCAAACTCCAATCAACCTCAGATCCCTCTTGAAAATTCTGCCAACTTTCAGTCACTGCAAACACCTGACCACCATCCATGCGGTGGAAGGTGCGCGGGCCTTCAAGCCATGACTTCAGTCCAAAGAATATATTTGAGAACTATTTGATTGTCTCTCTGAAGGGAAGGAAGCCTTGGAATCTTTTCAAGTGGAATCTGCGGTGCTTTAATGAGAAACAACATTTTTAAATGCTTTGAAGACTTTCTGTAGGCGCTGTGGCTTAGCTGGAGAAAGCGCCTGTCTTGTAAACAGGAGACCCTGGGTTCAAATCCCAGCCGTGCCTGCTTTACGACAGACGCATGGTTTGATCATTTGCGTGCTTCGCATTGTCGGCCAAAGTCAAACAGAAGGTCACCAATTGGTTCTTGCCCTTGTTAATACCAGTGAGGTTCTTGCCCTTGTTAATACCATGCCTTACGTATGAGGTACGCCGACAATGTAAACAGTCCATGGCCGTGACTCAACGTTCATACTGCAAGCTGTTTTGTTGGAATATAAATATGCAGGACGCTGCATACATTGTTATGAAACAGTAAGACTTAAATCGCATGCAGTACATTAACTTTCTAGGATCAACTTTTGGTAATCAGAAGGCTGTATTAATAATCTGTCAAGGCCCATAAGAGGGTCATTTTCTCAAAATGTAGCGGTTTAGCGAAAAGATGTGCTCCAGGTGAGGCTCGAACTCACAACCTCGGCATCGCTCTGCTACATACTGTTGTATAAGTACCGCGCGCTAACCGATTGCGCCACAGGAGCCTTTTGTTTGGAAGGTCCTAGTCATATAACTTTGTTGGAAATTATTCCAATAATACCCGGTCTCAAGGAGGCTCTGTACAGTATCAAGTGGCCCGGCTAGCTCAGTCGGTAGAGCATGAGACTCTTAATCTCAGGGTCGTGGGTTCGAGCCCCACGTTGGGCGCTGTTTTCGCCAAGCAAACTTGACTCTGCAAACTGCCACAGGAGTCTCTTGCATGGAAAGTCCTAGTCATATGACTTTGTCGGAAATAATTCCATTAATCCCTGGGTTCAAGGAGGCTCTGTACAAGGTCAAGCGGCCCGGCTAGCTCAGTCGGTAGAGCATGAGACTCTTAATCTCAGGGTCGTGGGTTCGAGCCCCACGTTGGGCGAAGGTTTTCTCCAAGCAAACTTGACTCTGCAAACTCCAATCAACCTCAGATCCCTCTTGAAAATTCAGCCAACTTTCAGTCACTGCAAACACCTGACCACCATCCATGCGGTGGAAGGTGCGCGGGCCTTCAAGCCATGACTTCAGTCCAAAGAATATATTTGAGAACTATTTGATTGTCTCTCTGAAGGGAAGGAAGCCTTGGAATCTTTTCAAGTGGAATCTGCGGTGCTTTAATGAGAAACAACATTTTTAAATGCTTTGAAGACTTTCTGTAGGCGCTGTGGCTTAGCTGGTGAAAGCGCCTGTCTTGTAAACAGGAGACCCTGGGTTCAAATCCCAGCAGTGCCTGCTTTACGACAGACGCATGGTTTGATCATTTGCGTGCTTCGCATTGTCGGCCAAAGTCAAACAGAAGGTCACCAATTGGTTCTTGCCCTTGTTAATACCAGTGAGGTTCTTGCCCTTGTTAATACCATGCCTTACGTATGAGGTACGCCGACAATGTAAACAGTCCATGGCCGTGACTCAACGTTCATACTGCAAGCTGTTTTGTTGGAATATAAATATGCAGGACGCTGCATACATTGTTATGAAACAGTAAGACTTAAATCGCATGCAGTACATTAACTTTCTAGGATCAACTTTTGGTAATCAGAAGGCTGTATTAATAATCTGTCAAGGCCCATAAGAGGGTCATTTTCTCAAAATGTAGCGGTTTAGCGAAAAGATGTGCTCCAGGTGAGGCTCGAACTCACAACCTCGGCATCGCTCTGCTACATACTGTTGTATAAGTACCGCGCGCTAACCGATTGCGCCACAGGAGCCTTTTGTTTGGAAGGTCCTAATCATATAACTTTGTTGGAAATTATTCCAATAATACCCGGTCTCAAGGAGGCTCTGTACAGTATCAAGTGGCCCGGCTAGCTCAGTCGGTAGAGCATGAGACTCTTAATCTCAGGGTCGTGGGTTCGAGCCCCACGTTGGGCGCTGTTTTCGCCAAGCAAACTTGACTCTGCAAACTGCCACAGGAGTCTCTTGCATGGAAAGTCCTAGTCATATTACTTTGTCGGAAATAATGCCATTAATCCCTGGGTTCAAGGAGGCTCTGTACAAGGTCAAGCGGCCCGGCTAGCTCAGTCGGTAGAGCATGAGACTCTTAATCTCAGGGTCGTGGGTTCGAGCCCCACGTTGGGCGAAGGTTTTCTCCAAGCGAACTTGACTCTGCAAACTCCCGTCAACCTCAGATCCCTCTTGAAAATTCGGCCAACTTTCAGTCACTGCAAACACCTGACCACCATCCATGCGGTGGAAGGTGCGCGGGCCTTCAAGCCATGACTTCAGTCCAAAGAATATATTTGAGAACTATTTGATTGTCTCTTTGAAGGGAAGGAAGCCTTGGAATCTTTTCAAGTGGAATCTGCGGTGCTTTAATGAGAAACAACATTTTTAAATGCTTTGAAGACATTCTGTAGGCGCTGTGGCTTAGCTGGGGAAAGCGCCTGTCTTGTAAACAGGAGACCCTGGGTTCAAATCCCAGCAGTGCCTGCTTTACGACAGACGCATGGTTTGATCATTTGCGTGCTTCGCATTGTCGGCCAAAGTCAAACAGAAGGTCACCAACTGGTTCTTGCCCTTGTTAATACCAGTGAGGTTCTTGCCCTTGTTAATACCATGCCTTACGTATGAGGTACGCCGACAATGTAAACAGTCCATGGCCGTGACTCAACGTTCATACTGCAAGCTGTTTTGTTGGAATATAAATATGCAGGACGCTGCATACATTGTTATGAAACAGTAAGACTTAAATCGCATGCAGTACATTAACTTTCTAGGATCAACTTTTGGTAATCAGAAGGCTGTATTAATAATCTGTCAAGGCCCATAAGAGGGTCATTTTCTCAAAATGTAGCGGTTTTGCGAAAAGATGTGCTCCAGGTGAGGCTCGAACTCACAACCTCGGCATCGCTCTGCTACATACTGTTGTATAAGTACCGCGCGCTAACCGATTGCGCCACAGGAGCCTTTTGTTTGGAAGGTCCTAATCATATAACTTTGTTGGAAATGATTCCAATAATACCCGGTCTCAAGGAGGCTCTGTACAGTATCAAGTGGCCTGGC
>NC_139669.1:19087297-19092297 GCF_951799395.1 Argentina silus
TTATGAAACAGTAAGACTTAAATCGCATGCAGTACATTAACTTTCTAGGATCAACTTTTGGTAATCAGAAGGCTGTATTAATAATCTGTCAAGGCCCATAAGAGGGTCATTTTCTCAAAATGTAGCGGTTTAGCGAAAAGATGTGCTCCAGGTGAGGCTCGAACTCACAACCTCGGCATCGCTCTGCTACATACTGTTGTATAAGTACCGCGCGCTAACCGATTGCGCCACAGGAGCCTTTTGTTTGGAAGGTCCTAATCATATAACTTTGTTGGAAATTATTCCAATAATACCCGGTCTCAAGGAGGCTCTGTACAGTATCAAGTGGCCCGGCTAGCTCAGTCGGTAGAGCATGAGACTCTTAATCTCAGGGTCGTGGGTTCGAGCCCCACGTTGGGCGCTGTTTTCGCCAAGCAAACTTGACTCTGCAAACTGCCACAGGAGTCTCTTGCATGGAAAGTCCTAGTCATATGACTTTGTCGGAAATAATTCCATTCATCCCTGGGTTCAAGGAGGCTCTGTACAAGGTCAAGCGGCCCGGCTAGCTCAGTCGGTAGAGCATGAGACTCTTAATCTCAGGGTCGTGGGTTCGAGCCCCACGTTGGGCGAAGGTTTTCTCCAAGCAAACTTGACTCTGCAAACTCCAATCAACCTCAGATCCCTCTTGAAAATTCGGCCAACTTTCAGTCACTGCAAACACCTGACCACCATCCATGCGGTGGAAGGTGCGCGGGCCTTCAAGCCATGACTTCAGTCCAAAGAATATATTTGAGAACTATTTGATTGTCTCTCTGAAGGGAAGGAAGCCTTGGAATCTTTTCAAGTGGAATCTGCGGTGCTTTAATGAGAAACAACATTTTTAAATGCTTTGAAGACTTTCTGTAGGCGCTGTGGCTTAGCTGGAGAAAGCGCCTGTCTTGTAAACAGGAGACCCTGGGTTCAAATCCCAGCAGTGCCTGCTTTACGACAGACGCATGGTTTGATCATTTGCGTGCTTCGCATTGTCGGCCAAAGTCAAACAGAAGGTCACCAATTGGTTCTTGCCCTTGTTAATACCAGTGAGGTTCTTGCCCTTGTTAATACCATGCCTTACGTATGAGGTACGCCGACAATGTAAACAGTCCATGGCCGTGACTCAACGTTCATACTGCAAGCTGTTTTGTTGGAATATAAATATGCAGGACGCTGCATACATTGTTATGAAACAGTAAGACTTAAATCGCATGCAGTACATTAACTTTCTAGGATCAACTTTTGGTAATCAGAAGGCTGTATTAATAATCTGTCAAGGCCCATAAGAGGGTCATTTTCTCAAAATGTAGCGGTTTAGCGAAAAGATGTGCTCCAGGTGAGGCTCGAACTCACAACCTCGGCATCGCTCTGCTACATACTGTTGTATAAGTACCGCGCGCTAACCGATTGCGCCACAGGAGCCTTTTGTTTGGAAGGTCCTAATCATATAACTTTGTTGGAAATTATTCCAATAATACCCGGTCTCAAGGAGGCTCTGTACAGTATCAAGTGGCCCGGCTAGCTCAGTCGGTAGAGCATGAGACTCTTAATCTCAGGGTCGTGGGTTCGAGCCCCACGTTGGGCGCTGTTTTCGCCAAGCAAACTTGACTCTGCAAACTGCCACAGGAGTCTCTTGCATGGAAAGTCCTAGTCATATGACTTTGTCGGAAATAATTCCATTAATCCCTGGGTTCAAGGAGGCTCTGTACAAGGTCAAGCGGCCCGGCTAGCTCAGTCGGTAGAGCATGAGACTCTTAATCTCAGGGTCGTGGGTTCGAGCCCCACGTTGGGCGAAGGTTTTCTCCAAGCAAACTTGACTCTGCAAACTCCAATCAACCTCAGATCCCTCTTGAAAATTCGGCCAACTTTCAGTCACTGCAAACACCTGACCACCATCCATGCGGTGGAAGGTGCGCGGGCCTTCAAGCCATGACTTCAGTCCAAAGAATATATTTGAGAACTATTTGATTGTCTCTCTGAAGGGAAGGAAGCCTTGGAATCTTTTCAAGTGGAATCTGCGGTGCTTTAATGAGAAACAACATTTTTAAATGCTTTGAAGACTTTCTGTAGGCGCTGTGGCTTAGCTGGAGAAAGCGCCTGTCTTGTAAACAGGAGACCCTGGGTTCAAATCCCAGCAGTGCCTGCTTTACGACAGACGCATGGTTTGATCATTTGCGTGCTTCGCATTGTCGGCCAAAGTCAAACAGAAGGTCACCAATTGGTTCTTGCCCTTGTTAATACCAGTGAGGTTCTTGCCCTTGTTAATACCATGCCTTACGTATGAGGTACGCCGACAATGTAAACAGTCCATGGCCGTGACTCAACGTTCATACTGCAAGCTGTTTTGTTGGAATATAAATATGCAGGACGCTGCATACATTGTTATGAAACAGTAAGACTTAAATCGCATGCAGTACATTAACTTTCTAGGATCAACTTTTGGTAATCAGAAGGCTGTATTAATAATCTGTCAAGGCCCATAAGAGGGTCATTTTCTCAAAATGTAGCGGTTTAGCGAAAAGATGTGCTCCAGGTGAGGCTCGAACTCACAACCTCGGCATCGCTCTGCTACATACTGTTGTATAAGTACCGCGCGCTAACCGATTGCGCCACAGGAGCCTTTTGTTTGGAAGGTCCTAATCATATAACTTTGTTGGAAATTATTCCAATAATACCCGGTCTCAAGGAGGCTCTGTACAGTATCAAGTGGCCCGGCTAGCTCAGTCGGTAGAGCATGAGACTCTTAATCTCAGGGTCGTGGGTTCGAGCCCCACGTTGGGCGCTGTTTTCGCCAAGCAAACTTGACTCTGCAAACTGCCACAGGAGTCTCTTGCATGGAAAGTCCTAGTCATATGACTTTGTCGGAAATAATTCCATTCATCCCTGGGTTCAAGGAGGCTCTGTACAAGGTCAAGCGGCCCGGCTAGCTCAGTCGGTAGAGCATGAGACTCTTAATCTCAGGGTCGTGGGTTCGAGCCCCACGTTGGGCGAAGGTTTTCTCCAAGCAAACTTGACTCTGCAAACTCCAATCAACCTCAGATCCCTCTTGAAAATTCGGCCAACTTTCAGTCACTGCAAACACCTGACCACCATCCATGCGGTGGAAGGTGCGCGGGCCTTCAAGCCATGACTTCAGTCCAAAGAATATATTTGAGAACTATTTGATTGTCTCTCTGAAGGGAAGGAAGCCTTGGAATCTTTTCAAGTGGAATCTGCGGTGCTTTAATGAGAAACAACATTTTTAAATGCTTTGAAGACTTTCTGTAGGCGCTGTGGCTTAGCTGGAGAAAGCGCCTGTCTTGTAAACAGGAGACCCTGGGTTCAAATCCCAGCAGTGCCTGCTTTACGACAGACGCATGGTTTGATCATTTGCGTGCTTCGCATTGTCGGCCAAAGTCAAACAGAAGGTCACCAATTGGTTCTTGCCCTTGTTAATACCAGTGAGGTTCTTGCCCTTGTTAATACCATGCCTTACGTATGAGGTACGCCGACAATGTAAACAGTCCATGGCCGTGACTCAACGTTCATACTGCAAGCTGTTTTGTTGGAATATAAATATGCAGGACGCTGCATACATTGTTATGAAACAGTAAGACTTAAATCGCATGCAGTACATTAACTTTCTAGGATCAACTTTTGGTAATCAGAAGGCTGTATTAATAATCTGTCAAGGCCCATAAGAGGGTCATTTTCTCAAAATGTAGCGGTTTAGCGAAAAGATGTGCTCCAGGTGAGGCTCGAACTCACAACCTCGGCATCGCTCTGCTACATACTGTTGTATAAGTACCGCGCGCTAACCGATTGCGCCACAGGAGCCTTTTGTTTGGAAGGTCCTAATCATATAACTTTGTTGGAAATTATTCCAATAATACCCGGTCTCAAGGAGGCTCTGTACAGTATCAAGTGGCCCGGCTAGCTCAGTCGGTAGAGCATGAGACTCTTAATCTCAGGGTCGTGGGTTCGAGCCCCACGTTGGGCGCTGTTTTCGCCAAGCAAACTTGACTCTGCAAACTGCCACAGGAGTCTCTTGCATGGAAAGTCCTAGTCATATGACTTTGTCGGAAATAATTCCATTCATCCCTGGGTTCAAGGAGGCTCTGTACAAGGTCAAGCGGCCCGGCTAGCTCAGTCGGTAGAGCATGAGACTCTTAATCTCAGGGTCGTGGGTTCGAGCCCCACGTTGGGCGAAGGTTTTCTCCAAGCAAACTTGACTCTGCAAACTCCAATCAACCTCAGATCCCTCTTGAAAATTCGGCCAACTTTCAGTCACTGCAAACACCTGACCACCATCCATGCGGTGGAAGGTGCGCGGGCCTTCAAGCCATGACTTCAGTCCAAAGAATATATTTGAGAACTATTTGATTGTCTCTCTGAAGGGAAGGAAGCCTTGGAATCTTTTCAAGTGGAATCTGCGGTGCTTTAATGAGAAACAACATTTTTAAATGCTTTGAAGACTTTCTGTAGGCGCTGTGGCTTAGCTGGAGAAAGCGCCTGTCTTGTAAACAGGAGACCCTGGGTTCAAATCCCAGCAGTGCCTGCTTTACGACAGACGCATGGTTTGATCATTTGCGTGCTTCGCATTGTCGGCCAAAGTCAAACAGAAGGTCACCAATTGGTTCTTGCCCTTGTTAATACCAGTGAGGTTCTTGCCCTTGTTAATACCATGCCTTACGTATGAGGTACGCCGACAATGTAAACAGTCCATGGCCGTGACTCAACGTTCATACTGCAAGCTGTTTTGTTGGAATATAAATATGCAGGACGCTGCATACATTGTTATGAAACAGTAAGACTTAAATCGCATGCAGTACATTAACTTTCTAGGATCAACTTTTGGTAATCAGAAGGCTGTATTAATAATCTGTCAAGGCCCATAAGAGGGTCATTTTCTCAAAATGTAGCGGTTTAGCGAAAAGATGTGCTCCAGGTGAGGCTCGAACTCACAACCTCGGCATCGCTCTGCTACATACTGTTGTATAAGTACCGCG
>NC_139669.1:19102297-19124797 GCF_951799395.1 Argentina silus
GGTAATCAGAAGGCTGTATTAATAATCTGTCAAGGCCCATAAGAGGGTCATTTTCTCAAAATGTAGCGGTTTAGCGAAAAGATGTGCTCCAGGTGAGGCTCGAACTCACAACCTCGGCATCGCTCTGCTACATACTGTTGTATAAGTACCGCGCGCTAACCGATTGCGCCACAGGAGCCTTTTGTTTGGAAGGTCCTAATCATATAACTTTGTTGGAAATTATTCCAATAATACCCGGTCTCAAGGAGGCTCTGTACAGTATCAAGTGGCCCGGCTAGCTCAGTCGGTAGAGCATGAGACTCTTAATCTCAGGGTCGTGGGTTCGAGCCCCACGTTGGGCGCTGTTTTCGCCAAGCAAACTTGACTCTGCAAACTGCCACAGGAGTCTCTTGCATGGAAAGTCCTAGTCATATGACTTTGTCGGAAATAATTCCATTAATCCCTGGGTTCAAGGAGGCTCTGTACAAGGTCAAGCGGCCCGGCTAGCTCAGTCGGTAGAGCATGAGACTCTTAATCTCAGGGTCGTGGGTTCGAGCCCCACGTTGGGCGAAGGTTTTCTCCAAGCAAACTTGACTCTGCAAACTCCAATCAACCTCAGATCCCTCTTGAAAATTCGGCCAACTTTCAGTCACTGCAAACACCTGACCACCATCCATGCGGTGGAAGGTGCGCGGGCCTTCAAGCCATGACTTCAGTCCAAAGAATATATTTGAGAACTATTTGATTGTCTCTCTGAAGGGAAGGAAGCCTTGGAATCTTTTCAAGTGGAATCTGCGGTGCTTTAATGAGAAACAACATTTTTAAATGCTTTGAAGACTTTCTGTAGGCGCTGTGGCTTAGCTGGTGAAAGCGCCTGTCTTGTAAACAGGAGACCCTGGGTTCAAATCCCAGCAGTGCCTGCTTTACGACAGACGCATGGTTTGATCATTTGCGTGCTTCGCATTGTCGGCCAAAGTCAAACAGAAGGTCACCAATTGGTTCTTGCCCTTGTTAATACCAGTGAGGTTCTTGCCCTTGTTAATACCATGCCTTACGTATGAGGTACGCCGACAATGTAAACAGTCCATGGCCGTGACTCAACGTTCATACTGCAAGCTGTTTTGTTGGAATATAAATATGCAGGACGCTGCATACATTGTTATGAAACAGTAAGACTTAAATCGCATGCAGTACATTAACTTTCTAGGATCAACTTTTGGTAATCAGAAGGCTGTATTAATAATCTGTCAAGGCCCATAAGAGGGTCATTTTCTCAAAATGTAGCGGTTTAGCGAAAAGATGTGCTCCAGGTGAGGCTCGAACTCACAACCTCGGCATCGCTCTGCTACATACTGTTGTATAAGTACCGCGCGCTAACCTATTGCGCCACAGGAGCCTTTTGTTTGGAAGGTCCTAATCATATAACTTTGTTGGAAATTATTCCAATAATACCCGGTCTCAAGGAGGCTCTGTACAGTATCAAGTGGCCCGGCTAGCTCAGTCGGTAGAGCATGAGACTCTTAATCTCAGGGTCGTGGGTTCGAGCCCCACGTTGGGCGCTGTTTTCGCCAAGCAAACTTGACTCTGCAAACTGCCACAGGAGTCTCTTGCATGGAAAGTCCTAGTCATATGACTTTGTCGGAAATAATTCCATTCATCCCTGGGTTCAAGGAGGCTCTGTACAAGGTCAAGCGGCCCGGCTAGCTCAGTCGGTAGAGCATGAGACTCTTAATCTCAGGGTCGTGGGTTCGAGCCCCACGTTGGGCGAAGGTTTTCTCCAAGCAAACTTGACTCTGCAAACTCCAATCAACCTCAGATCCCTCTTGAAAATTCGGCCAACTTTCAGTCACTGCAAACACCTGACCACCATCCATGCGGTGGAAGGTGCGCGGGCCTTCAAGCCATGACTTCAGTCCAAAGAATATATTTGAGAACTATTTGATTGTCTCTCTGAAGGGAAGGAAGCCTTGGAATCTTTTCAAGTGGAATCTGCGGTGCTTTAATGAGAAACAACATTTTTAAATGCTTTGAAGACTTTCTGTAGGCGCTGTGGCTTAGCTGGAGAAAGCGCCTGTCTTGTAAACAGGAGACCCTGGGTTCAAATCCCAGCAGTGCCTGCTTTACGACAGACGCATGGTTTGATCATTTGCGTGCTTCGCATTGTCGGCCAAAGTCAAACAGAAGGTCACCAATTGGTTCTTGCCCTTGTTAATACCAGTGAGGTTCTTGCCCTTGTTAATACCATGCCTTACGTATGAGGTACGCCGACAATGTAAACAGTCCATGGCCGTGACTCAACGTTCATACTGCAAGCTGTTTTGTTGGAATATAAATATGCAGGACGCTGCATACATTGTTATGAAACAGTAAGACTTAAATCGCATGCAGTACATTAACTTTCTAGGATCAACTTTTGGTAATCAGAAGGCTGTATTAATAATCTGTCAAGGCCCATAAGAGGGTCATTTTCTCAAAATGTAGCGGTTTAGCGAAAAGATGTGCTCCAGGTGAGGCTCGAACTCACAACCTCGGCATCGCTCTGCTACATACTGTTGTATAAGTACCGCGCGCTAACCGATTGCGCCACAGGAGCCTTTTGTTTGGAAGGTCCTAATCATATAACTTTGTTGGAAATTATTCCAATAATACCCGGTCTCAAGGAGGCTCTGTACAGTATCAAGTGGCCCGGCTAGCTCAGTCGGTAGAGCATGAGACTCTTAATCTCAGGGTCGTGGGTTCGAGCCCCACGTTGGGCGCTGTTTTCGCCAAGCAAACTTGACTCTGCAAACTGCCACAGGAGTCTCTTGCATGGAAAGTCCTAGTCATATGACTTTGTCGGAAATAATTCCATTAATCCCTGGGTTCAAGGAGGCTCTGTACAAGGTCAAGCGGCCCGGCTAGCTCAGTCGGTAGAGCATGAGACTCTTAATCTCAGGGTCGTGGGTTCGAGCCCCACGTTGGGCGAAGGTTTTCTCCAAGCAAACTTGACTCTGCAAACTCCAATCAACCTCAGATCCCTCTTGAAAATTCGGCCAACTTTCAGTCACTGCAAACACCTGACCACCATCCATGCGGTGGAAGGTGCGCGGGCCTTCAAGCCATGACTTCAGTCCAAAGAATATATTTGAGAACTATTTGATTGTCTCTCTGAAGGGAAGGAAGCCTTGGAATCTTTTCAAGTGGAATCTGCGGTGCTTTAATGAGAAACAACATTTTTAAATGCTTTGAAGACTTTCTGTAGGCGCTGTGGCTTAGCTGGTGAAAGCGCCTGTCTTGTAAACAGGAGACCCTGGGTTCAAATCCCAGCAGTGCCTGCTTTACGACAGACGCATGGTTTGATCATTTGCGTGCTTCGCATTGTCGGCCAAAGTCAAACAGAAGGTCACCAATTGGTTCTTGCCCTTGTTAATACCAGTGAGGTTCTTGCCCTTGTTAATACCATGCCTTACGTATGAGGTACGCCGACAATGTAAACAGTCCATGGCCGTGACTCAACGTTCATACTGCAAGCTGTTTTGTTGGAATATAAATATGCAGGACGCTGCATACATTGTTATGAAACAGTAAGACTTAAATCGCATGCAGTACATTAACTTTCTAGGATCAACTTTTGGTAATCAGAAGGCTGTATTAATAATCTGTCAAGGCCCATAAGAGGGTCATTTTCTCAAAATGTAGCGGTTTAGCGAAAAGATGTGCTCCAGGTGAGGCTCGAACTCACAACCTCGGCATCGCTCTGCTACATACTGTTGTATAAGTACCGCGCGCTAACCGATTGCGCCACAGGAGCCTTTTGTTTGGAAGGTCCTAATCATATAACTTTGTTGGAAATGATTCCAATAATACCCGGTCTCAAGGAGGCTCTGTACAGTATCAAGTGGCCCGGCTAGCTCAGTCGGTAGAGCATGAGACTCTTAATCTCAGGGTCGTGGGTTCGAGCCCCACGTTGGGCGCTGTTTTCGCCAAGCAAACTTGACTCTGCAAACTGCCACAGGAGTCTCTTGCATGGAAAGTCCTAGTCATATTACTTTGTCGGAAATAATTCCATTAATCCCTGGGTTCAAGGAGGCTCTGTACAAGGTCAAGCGGCCCGGCTAGCTCAGTCGGTAGAGCATGAGACTCTTAATCTCAGGGTCGTGGGTTCGAGCCCCACGTTGGGCGAAGGTTTTCTCCAAGCGAACTTGACTCTGCAAACTCCCGTCAACCTCAGATCCCTCTTGAAAATTCGGCCAACTTTCAGTCACTGCAAACACCTGACCACCATCCATGCGGTGGAAGGTGCGCGGGCCTTCAAGCCATGACTTCAGTCCAAAGAATATATTTGAGAACTATTTGATTGTCTCTCTGAAGGGAAGGAAGCCTTGGAATCTTTTCAAGTGGAATCTGCGGTGCTTTAATGAGAAACAACATTTTTAAATGCTTTGAAGACTTTCTGTAGGCGCTGTGGCTTAGCTGGTGAAAGCGCCTGTCTTGTAAAGAGGAGACCCTGGGTTCAAATCCCAGCAGTGCCTGCTTTACGACAGACGCATGGTTTGATCATTTGCGTGCTTCGCATTGTCGGCCAAAGTCAAACAGAAGGTCACCAACTGGTTCTTGCCCTTGTTAATACCAGTGAGGTTCTTGCCCTTGTTAATACCATGCCTTACGTATGAGGTACGCCGACAATGTAAACAGTCCATGGCCGTGACTCAACGTTCATACTGCAAGCTGTTTTGTTGGAATATAAATATGCAGGACGCTGCATACATTGTTATGAAACAGTAAGACTTAAATCGCATGCAGTACATTAACTTTCTAGGATCAACTTTTGGTAATCAGAAGGCTGTATTAATAATCTGTCAAGGCCCATAAGAGGGTCATTTTCTCAAAATGTAGCGGTTTAGCGAAAAGATGTGCTCCAGGTGAGGCTCGAACTCACAACCTCGGCATCGCTCTGCTACATACTGTTGTATAAGTACCGCGCGCTAACCGATTGCGCCACAGGAGCCTTTTGTTTGGAAGGTCCTAATCATATAACTTTGTTGGAAATGATTCCAATAATACCCGGTCTCAAGGAGGCTCTGTACAGTATCAAGTGGCCTGGCTAGCTCAGTCGGTAGAGCATGAGACTCTTAATCTCAGGGTCGTGGGTTCGAGCCCCACGTTGGGCGAAGGTTTTCGCCAAGCAAACTTGACTCTGCAAACTGCCACAGGAGTCTCTTGCATGGAAAGTCCTAGTCATATGACTTTGTCGGAAATAATTCCATTCATCCCTGGGTTCAAGGAGGCTCTGTACAAGGTCAAGCGGCCCGGCTAGCTCAGTCGGTAGAGCATGAGACTCTTAATCTCAGGGTCGTGGGTTCGAGCCCCACGTTGGGCGAAGGTTTTCTCCAAGCAAACTTGACTCTGCAAACTCCCGTCAACCTCAGATCCCTCTTGAAAATTCGGCCAACTTTCAGTCACTGCAAACACCTGACCACCATCCATGCGGTGGAAGGTGCGCGGGCCTTCAAGCCATGACTTCAGTCCAAAGAATATATTTGAGAACTATTTGATTGTCTCTCTGAAGGGAAGGAAGCCTTGGAATCTTTTCAAGTGGAATCTGCGGTGCTTTAATGAAAAACAACATTTTTAAATGCTTTGAAGACTTTCTGTAGGCGCTGTGGCTTAGCTGGTGAAAGCACCTGTCTTGTAAACAGGAGACCCTGGGTTCAAATCCCAGGGTCTCCTGTTTACCTGAGTTAGGCTCGAACTCACAACCTCGGCATCGCTCTGCTACATACTGTTGTATAAGTACCGCGCGCTAACCGATTGCGCCACAGGAGCCTTTTGTTTGGAAGGTCCTAATCATATAACTTTGTTGGAAATGATTCCAATAATACCCGGTCTCAAGGAGGCTCTGTACAGTATCAAGTGGCCCGGCTAGCTCAGTCGGTAGAGCATGAGACTCTTAATCTCAGGGTCGTGGGTTCGAGCCCCACGTTGGGCGCTGTTTTCGCCAAGCAAACTTGACTCTGCAAACTGCCACAGGAGTCTCTTGCATGGAAAGTCCTAGTCATATGACTTTGTCGGAAATAATTCCATTCATCCCTGGGTTCAAGGAGGCTCTGTACAAGGTCAAGCGGCCCGGCTAGCTCAGTCGGTAGAGCATGAGACTCTTAATCTCAGAGTTCGAGCCCCACGTTGGGCGAAGGTTTTCTCCAAGCAAACTTGACTCTGCAAACTCCCGTCAACCTCAGATGCCTCTTGAAAATTCGGCCAACTTTCAGTCACTGCAAACACCTGACCACCATCCATGCGGTGGAAGGTGCGCGGGCCTTCAAGCCATGACTTCAGTCCAAAGAATATATTTGAGAACTATTTGATTGTCTCTCTGAAGGGAAGGAAGCCTTGGAATCTTTTCAAGTGGAATCTGCGGTGCTTTAATGAAAAACAACATTTTTAAATGCTTTGAAGACTTTCTGTAGGCGCTGTGGCTTAGCTGGTGAAAGCGCCTGTCTTGTAAACAGGAGACCCTGGGTTAAAATCCCAGCAGTGCCTGCTTTACGACAGACGCATGGTTTGATCATTTGCGTGCTTCGCATTGTCGGCCAAAGTCAAACAGAAGGTCACCAATTGGTTCTTGCCCTTGTTAATACCAGTGAGGTTCTTGCCCTTGTTAATACCATGCCTTACGTATGAGGTACGCCGACAATGTAAACAGTCCATGGCCGTGACTCAACGTTCATACTGCAAGCTGTTTTGTTGGAATATAAATATGCAGGACGCTGCATACATTGTTATGAAACAGTAAGACTTAAATCGCATGCAGTACATTAACTTTCTAGGATCAACTTTTGGTAATCAGAAGGCTGTATTAATAATCTGTCAAGGCCCATAAGAGGGTCATTTTCTCAAAATGTAGCGGTTTAGCAAAAAGATGTGCTCCAGGTGAGGCTCGAACTCACAACCTCGGCATCGCTCTGCTACATACTGTTGTATAAGTACCGCGCGCTAACCGATTGCGCCACAGGAGCCTTTTGTTTGGAAGGTCCTAATCATATAACTTTGTTGGAAATGATTCCAATAATACCCGGTCTCAAGGAGGCTCTGTACAGTATCAAGTGGCCCGGCTAGCTCAGTCGGTAGAGCATGAGACTCTTAATCTCAGGGTCGTGGGTTCGAGCCCCACGTTGGGCGCTGTTTTCGCCAAGCAAACTTGACTCTGCAAACTGCCACAGGAGTCTCTTGCATGGAAAGTCCTAGTCATATGACCATGTCGGAAATAATTCCATTCATCCCTGGGTTCAAGGAGGTTCTGTACAAGGTCAAGCGGCCCGGCTAGCTCAGTCGGTAGAGCATGAGACTCTTAATCTCAGGGTCGTGGGTTCGAGCCCCACGTTGGGCGAAGGTTTTCTCTAAGCAAACTTGACTCTGCAAACTCCCGTCAACCTCAGATCCCTCTTGAAAATTCGGCCAACTTTCAGTCACTGCAAACACCTGACCACCATCCATGCGGTGGAAGGTGCGCTGGCCTTCAAGCCATGACTTCAGTCCAAAGAATATATTTGAGAACTATTTGATTGTCTCTCTGAAGGGAAGGAAGCCTTGGAATCTTTTCAAGTGGAATCTGCGGTGCTTTAATGAAAAACAACATTTTTAAATGCTTTGAAGACTTTCTGTAGGCGCTGTGGCTTAGCTGGTGAAAGCGCCTGTCTTGTAAACAGGAGACCCTGGGTTCAAATCCCAGCAGTGCCTGCTTTACGACAGACGCATGGTTTGATCATTTGCGTGCTTCGCATTGTCGGCCAAAGTCAAACAGAAGGTCACCAATTGGTTCTTGCCCTTGTTAATACCAGTGAGGTTCTTGCCCTTGTGTATGAGGTACGCCGACAATGTAAACAGTCCATGGCCGTGACTCAACGTTCATACTGCAAGCTGTTTTGTTGGAATATAAATATGCAGGACGCTGCATACATTGTTATGAAACAGTAAGACTTAAATCGCATGCAGTACATTAACTTTCTAGGATCAACTTTTGGTAATCAGAAGGCTGTATTAATAATCTGTCAAGGCCCATAAGAGGGTCATTTTCTCAAAATGTAGCGGTTTAGCGAAAAGATATGCTCCAGGTGATGCTCGAACTCACAACCTCGGCATCGCTCTGCTACATACTGTTGTATAAGTAGCGCGCGCTAACCGATTGCGCCACAGGAGCCTTTTGTTTGGAAGGTCCTAATCATATAACTTTGTTGGAAATGATTCCAATAATACCCGGTCTCAAGGAGGCTCTGTACAGTATCAAGTGGCCCGGCTAGCTCAGTCGGTAGAGCATGAGACTCTTAATCTCAGGGTCGTGGGTTCGAGCCCCACGTTGGACGAAGGTTTTCGCCAAGCAAACTTGACTCTGCAAAGTGCCACAGGAGTCTCTTGCATGGAAAGTCCTAGTCATATGACTTTGTCGGAAATAATTCCATTAATCCCTGGGTTCAAGGAGGCTCTGTACAAGGTCAAGCGGCCCGGCTAGCTCAGTCGGGAGAGCATGAGACTCTTCATCTCAGGGTCGTGGGTTCGAGACCCACGTTGGGCGAAGGTTTTCTCCAAGCAAACTTGACTCTGCAAACTCCCGTCAACCTCAGATCCCTCTTGAAAATTCGGCCAACTTTCAGTCACTGCAAACACCTGACCACCATCCATGCGGTGGAAGGTGCGCGGGCCTTCAAGCCATGACTTCAGTCCAAAGAATATATTTGAGAACTATTTGATTGTCTCTCTGAAGGGAAGGAAGCCTTGGAATCTTTTCAAGTGGAATCTGCGGTGCTTTAATGAAAAACAACATTTTTAAATGCTTTGAAGACTTTCTGTAGGCGCTGTGGCTTAGCTGGTGAAAGCGCCTGTCTTGTAAACAGGAGACCCTGGGTTCAAATCCCAGCAGTGCATGGTTTGATCATTTGCGTGCTTCGCATTGTCGGCCAAAGTCAAACAGAAGGTCACCAATTGGTTCTTGCCCTTGTTAATACCAGTGAGGTTCTTGCCCTTGTGTATGAGGTACGCCGACAATGTAAACAGTCCATGGCCGTGACTCAACGTTCATACTGCAAGCTGTTTTGTTGGAATATAAATATGCAGGACGCTGCATACATTGTTATGAAACAGTAAGACTTAAATCGCATGCAGTACATTAACTTTCTAGGATCAACTTTTGGTAATCAGAAGGCTGTATTAATAATCTGTCAAGGCCCATAAGAGGGTCATTTTCTCAAAATGTAGCGGTTTAGCAAAAAGATGTGCTCCAGGTGAGGCTCGAACTCACAACCTCGGCATCGCTCTGCTACATACTGTTGTATAAGTACCGCGCGCTAACCGATTGCGCCACAGGAGCCTTTTGTTTGGAAGGTCCTAATCATATAACTTTGTTGGAAATGATTCCAATAATACCCGGTCTCAAGGAGGCTCTGTACAGTATCAAGTGGCCCGGCTAGCTCAGTCGGTAGAGCATGAGACTCTTAATCTCAGGGTCGTGGGTTCGAGCCCCACGTTGGGCGCTGTTTTCGCCAAGCAAACTTGACTCTGCAAAGTGCCACAGGAGTCTCTTGCATGGAAAGTCCTAGTCATATGACTTTGTCGGAAATAATTCCATTCATCCCTGGGTTCAAGGAGGCTCTGTACAAGGTCAAGTGGCCCGGCTAGCTCAGTCGGGAGAGCATGAGACTCTTCATCTCAGGGTCGTGGGTTCGAGACCCACGTTGGGCGAAGGTTTTCTCCAAGCAAACTTGACTCTGCAAACTCCCGTCAACCTCAGATCCCTCTTGAAAATTCGGCCAACTTTCAGTCACTGCAAACACCTGACCACCATCCATGCGGTGGAAGGTGCGCGGGCCTTCAAGCCATGACTTCAGTCCAAAGAATATATTTGAGAACTATTTGATTGTCTCTCTGAAGGGAAGGAAGCCTTGGAATCTTTTCAAGTGGAATCTGCGGTGCTTTAATGAAAAACAACATTTTTAAATGCTTTGAAGACTTTCTGTAGGCGCTGTGGCTTAGCTGGTGAAAGCGCCTGTCTTGTAAACAGGAGACCCTGGGTTCAAATCCCAGCAGTGCCTGCTTTACGACAGACGCATGGTTTGATCATTTGCGTGCTTCGCATTGTCGGCCAAAGTCAAACTGAAGGTCTCCAATTGGTTCTTGCCCTTGTTAATACCAGTGAGGTTCTTGCCCTTGTTAATACCATGCCTTACGTATGAGGTACGCCGACAATGTAAACAGTCCTTGGCCGTGACTCAACGTTCATACTGCAAGCTGTTTTGTTGGAATATAAATATGCAGGACGCTGCATACATTGTTATGAAACAGTAAGACTTAAATCGCATGCAGTACATTAACTTTCTAGGATCAACTTTTGGTAATCAGAAGGCTGTATTAATAATCTGTCAAGGCCCATAAGAGGGTCATTTTCTCAAAATGTAGCGGTTTAGCGAAAAGATGTGCTCCAGGTGAGGCTCGAACTCACAACCTCGGCATCGCTCTGCTACATACTGTTGTATAAGTACCGCGCGCTAACCGATTGCGCCACAGGAGCCTTTTGTTTGGAAGGTCCTAATCATATAACTTTGTTGGAAATGATTCCAATAATACCCGGTCTCAAGGAGGCTCTGTACAGTATCAAGTGGCCCGGCTAGCTCAGTCGGTAGAGCATGAGACTCTTAATCTCAGGGTCGTGGGTTTGAGCCCCACGTTGGGCGAAGGTTTTCGCCAAGCAAACTTGACTCTGCAAACTGCCACAGGAGTCTCTTGCATGGAAAGTCCTAGTCATATGACTTTGTCGGAAATAATTCCATTAATCCCTGGGTTCAAGGAGGCTCTGTACAAGGTCAAGCGGCCCGGCTAGCTCAGTCGGTAGAGCATGAGACTCTTAATCTCAGGGTCGTGGGTTCGAGCCCCACGTTGGGCGAAGGTTTTCTCCAAGCAAACTTGACTCTGCAAACTCCCGTCAACCTCAGATCCCTCTTGAAAATTCGGCCAACTTTCAGTCACTGCAAACACCTGACCACCATCCATGCGGTGGAAGGTGCGCGGGCCTTCAAGCCATGACTTCAGTCCAAAGAATATATTTGAGAACTATTTGATTGTCTTTCTGAAGGGAAGGAAGCCTTGGAATCTTTTCAAGTGGAATCTGCGGTGCTTTAATGAAAAACAACATTTTTAAATGCTTTGAAGACTTTCTGTAGGCGCTGTGGCTTAGCTGGTGAAAGCGCCTGTCTTGTAAACAGGAGACCCTGGGTTCAAATCCCAGCAGTGCCTGCTTTACGACAGACGCATGGTTTGATCGTTTGCGTGCTTCGCATTGTCGGCCAAAGTCAAACAGAAGGTCACCAATTGGTTCTTGCCCTTGTTAATACCAGTGAGGTTCTTGCCCTTGTTAATACCATGCCTTACGTATGAGGTACGCCGACAATGTAAACAGTCCATGGCCGTGACTCAATGTTCATACTGCAAGCTGTTTTGTTGGAATATAAATATGCAGGACGCTGCATACATTGTTATGAAACAGTAAGACTTAAATCGCATGCAGTACATTAACTTTCTAGGATCAACTTTTGGTAATCAGAAGGCTGTATTAATAATCTGTCAAGGCCCATAAGAGGGTCATTTTCTCAAAATGTAGCGGTTTAGCGAAAAGATATGCTCCAGGTGATGCTCGAACTCACAACCTCGGCATCGCTCTGCTACATACTGTTGTATAAGTAGCGCGCGCTAACCGATTGCGCCACAGGAGCCTTTTGTTTGGAAGGTCCTAATCATATAACTTTGTTGGAAATGATTCCAATAATACCCGGTCTCAAGGAGGCTCTGTACAGTATCAAGTGGCCCGGCTAGCTCAGTCGGTAGAGCATGAGACTCTTAATCTCAGGGTCGTGGGTTCGAGCCCCACGTTGGACGAAGGTTTTCGCCAAGCAAACTTGACTCTGCAAAGTGCCACAGGAGTCTCTTGCATGGAAAGTCCTAGTCATATGACTTTGTCGGAAATAATTCCATTAATCCCTGGGTTCAAGGAGGCTCTGTACAAGGTCAAGCGGCCCGGCTAGCTCAGTCGGGAGAGCATGAGACTCTTCATCTCAGGGTCGTGGGTTCGAGACCCACGTTGGGCGAAGGTTTTCTCCAAGCAAACTTGACTCTGCAAACTCCCGTCAACCTCAGATCCCTCTTGAAAATTCGGCCAACTTTCAGTCACTGCAAACACCTGACCACCATCCATGCGGTGGAAGGTGCGCGGGCCTTCAAGCCATGACTTCAGTCCAAAGAATATATTTGAGAACTATTTGATTGTCTCTCTGAAGGGAAGGAAGCCTTGGAATCTTTTCAAGTGGAATCTGCGGTGCTTTAATGAAAAACAACATTTTTAAATGCTTTGAAGACTTTCTGTAGGCGCTGTGGCTTAGCTGGTGAAAGCGCCTGTCTTGTAAACAGGAGACCCTGGGTTCAAATCCCAGCAGTGCCTGCTTTACGACAGACGCATGGTTTGATCATTTGCGTGCTTCGCATTGTCGGCCAAAGTCAAACAGAAGGTCACCAATTGGTTCTTGCCCTTGTTAATACCAGTGAGGTTCTTGCCCTTGTGTATGAGGTACGCCGACAATGTAAACAGTCCATGGCCGTGACTCAACGTTCATACTGCAAGCTGTTTTGTTGGAATATAAATATGCAGGACGCTGCATACATTGTTATGAAACAGTAAGACTTAAATCGCATGCAGTACATTAACTTTCTAGGATCAACTTTTGGTAATCAGAAGGCTGTATTAATAATCTGTCAAGGCCCATAAGAGGGTCATTTTCTCAAAATGTAGCGGTTTAGCAAAAAGATGTGCTCCAGGTGAGGCTCGAACTCACAACCTCGGCATCGCTCTGCTACATACTGTTGTATAAGTACCGCGCGCTAACCGATTGCGCCACAGGAGCCTTTTGTTTGGAAGGTCCTAATCATATAACTTTGTTGGAAATGATTCCAATAATACCCGGTCTCAAGGAGGCTCTGTACAGTATCAAGTGGCCCGGCTAGCTCAGTCGGTAGAGCATGAGACTCTTAATCTCAGGGTCGTGGGTTCGAGCCCCACGTTGGGCGCTGTTTTCGCCAAGCAAACTTGACTCTGCAAAGTGCCACAGGAGTCTCTTGCATGGAAAGTCCTAGTCATATGACTTTGTCGGAAATAATTCCATTCATCCCTGGGTTCAAGGAGGCTCTGTACAAGGTCAAGCGGCCCGGCTAGCTCAGTCGGGAGAGCATGAGACTCTTCATCTCAGGGTCGTGGGTTCGAGACCCACGTTGGGCGAAGGTTTTCTCCAAGCAAACTTGACTCTGCAAACTCCCGTCAACCTCAGATCCCTCTTGAAAATTCGGCCAACTTTCAGTCACTGCAAACACCTGACCACCATCCATGCGGTGGAAGGTGCGCGGGCCTTCAAGCCATGACTTCAGTCCAAAGAATATATTTGAGAACTATTTGATTGTCTCTCTGAAGGGAAGGAAGCCTTGGAATCTTTTCAAGTGGAATCTGCGGTGCTTTAATGAAAAACAACATTTTTAAATGCTTTGAAGACTTTCTGTAGGCGCTGTGGCTTAGCTGGTGAAAGCGCCTGTCTTGTAAACAGGAGACCCTGGGTTCAAATCCCAGCAGTGCCTGCTTTACGACAGACGCATGGTTTGATCATTTGCGTGCTTCGCATTGTCGGCCAAAGTCAAACTGAAGGTCTCCAATTGGTTCTTGCCCTTGTTAATACCAGTGAGGTTCTTGCCCTTGTTAATACCATGCCTTACGTATGAGGTACGCCGACAATGTAAACAGTCCTTGGCCGTGACTCAACGTTCATACTGCAAGCTGTTTTGTTGGAATATAAATATGCAGGACGCTGCATACATTGTTATGAAACAGTAAGACTTAAATCGCATGCAGTACATTAACTTTCTAGGATCAACTTTTGGTAATCAGAAGGCTGTATTAATAATCTGTCAAGGCCCATAAGAGGGTCATTTTCTCAAAATGTAGCGGTTTAGCGAAAAGATGTGCTCCAGGTGAGGCTCGAACTCACAACCTCGGCATCGCTCTGCTACATACTGTTGTATAAGTACCGCGCGCTAACCGATTGCGCCACAGGAGCCTTTTGTTTGGAAGGTCCTAATCATATAACTTTGTTGGAAATGATTCCAATAATACCCGGTCTCAAGGAGGCTCTGTACAGTATCAAGTGGCCCGGCTAGCTCAGTCGGTAGAGCATGAGACTCTTAATCTCAGGGTCGTGGGTTTGAGCCCCACGTTGGGCGAAGGTTTTCGCCAAGCAAACTTGACTCTGCAAACTGCCACAGGAGTCTCTTGCATGGAAAGTCCTAGTCATATGACTTTGTCGGAAATAATTCCATTAATCCCTGGGTTCAAGGAGGCTCTGTACAAGGTCAAGCGGCCCGGCTAGCTCAGTCGGTAGAGCATGAGACTCTTAATCTCAGGGTCGTGGGTTCGAGCCCCACGTTGGGCGAAGGTTTTCTCCAAGCAAACTTGACTCTGCAAACTCCCGTCAACCTCAGATCCCTCTTGAAAATTCGGCCAACTTTCAGTCACTGCAAACACCTGACCACCATCCATGCGGTGGAAGGTGCGCGGGCCTTCAAGCCATGACTTCAGTCCAAAGAATATATTTGAGAACTATTTGATTGTCTTTCTGAAGGGAAGGAAGCCTTGGAATCTTTTCAAGTGGAATCTGCGGTGCTTTAATGAAAAACAACATTTTTAAATGCTTTGAAGACTTTCTGTAGGCGCTGTGGCTTAGCTGGTGAAAGCGCCTGTCTTGTAAACAGGAGACCCTGGGTTCAAATCCCAGCAGTGCCTGCTTTACGACAGACGCATGGTTTGATCGTTTGCGTGCTTCGCATTGTCGGCCAAAGTCAAACAGAAGGTCACCAATTGGTTCTTGCCCTTGTTAATACCAGTGAGGTTCTTGCCCTTGTTAATACCATGCCTTACGTATGAGGTACGCCGACAATGTAAACAGTCCATGGCCGTGACTCAATGTTCATACTGCAAGCTGTTTTGTTGGAATATAAATATGCAGGACGCTGCATACATTGTTATGAAACAGTAAGACTTAAATCGCATGCAGTACATTAACTTTCTAGGATCAACTTTTGGTAATCAGAAGGCTGTATTAATAATCTGTCAAGGCCCATAAGAGGGTCATTTTCTCAAAATGTAGCGGTTTAGCGAAAAGATGTGCTCCAGGTGAGGCTCGAACTCACAACCTCGGCATCGCTCTGCTACATACTGTTGTATAAGTACCTCGCGCTAACCGATTGCGCCACAGGAGCCTTTTGTTTGGAAGGTCCTAATCATATAACTTTGTTGGAAATGATTCCAATAATACCCGGTCTCAAGGAGGCTCTGTACAGTATCAAGTGGCCCGGCTAGCTCAGTCGGTAGAGCATGAGACTCTTAATCTCAGGGTCGTGGGTTCGAGCCCCACGTTGGGCGAAGGTTTTCGCCAAGCAAACTTGACTCTGCAAACTGCCACAGGAGTCTCTTGCATGGAAAGTCCTAGACATATGACTTTGTCGGAAATAATTCCATTAATCCCTGGGTTCAAGGAGGCTCTGTACAAGGTCAAGCGGCCCGGCAAGCTCAGTCGGTAGAGCATGAGACTCTTAATCTCAGAGTTCGAGCCCCACGTTGGGCGAAGGTTTTCTCCAAGCAAACTTGACTCTGCAAACTCCCGTCAACCTCAGATCCCTCTTGAAAATTCGGCCAACTTTCAGTCACTGCAAACACCTGACCACCATCCATGCGGTGGAAGGTGCGTGGGCCTTCAAGCCATGACTTCAGTCCAAAGAATATATTTGAGAACTATTTGATTGTCTCTCTGAAGGGAAGGAAGCCTTGGAATCTTTTCAAGTGGAATCTGCGGTGCTTTAATGAAAAACAACATTTTTAAATGCTTTGAAGACTTTCTGAAGGCGCTGTGGCTTAACTGGTGAAAGCGCCTGTCTTGTAAACAGGAGACCCTGGGTTCAAATCCCAGCAGTGCCTGCTTTACGACAGACGCATGGTTTGATCATTTGCGTGCTTCGCATTGTCGGCCAAAGTCAAACAGAAGGTCACCAATTGGTTCTTGCCCTTGTTAATACCAGTGAGGTTCTTGCCCTTGTTAATACCATGCCTTACGTATGAGTTACGCCGACAATGTAAACAGTCCATGGCCGTGACTCAACGTTCATACTGCAAGCTGTTTTGTTGGAATATAAATATGCAGGACGCTGCATACATTGTTAAGACACAGTAAGACTTAAATCGCATGCAGTACATTAACTTTCTAGGATCAACTTTTGGTAATCAGAAGGCTGTATTAATAATCTGTCAAGGCCCATAAGAGGGTCATTTTCTCAAAATGTAGCGGTTTAGCGAAAAGATGTGCTCCAGGTGAGGCTCGAACTCATAACCTCGGCATCGCTCTGCTACATACTGTTGTATAAGTACCGCGCGCTAACCGATTGCGCCACAGGAGCCTTTTGTTTGGAAGGTCCTAATCATATAACTTTGTTGGAAATGATTCCAATAATACCCGGTCTCAAGGAGGCTCTGTACAGTATCAAGTGGCCCGGCTAGCTCAGTCGGTAGAGCATGAGACTCTTAATCTCAGGGTCGTGGGTTCGAGCCCCACGTTGGGCGAAGGTTTTCTCCAAGCAAACTTGACTCTGCAAACTCCCGTCAACCTCAGATCCCTCTTGAAAATTCGGCCAACTTTCAGTCACTGCAAACACCTGACCACCATCCATGCGGTGGAAGGTGCGTGGGCCTTCAAGCCATGACTTCAGTCCAAAGAATATATTTGAGAACTATTTGATTGTCTCTCTGAAGGGAAGGAAGCCTTGGAATCTTTTCAAGTGGAATCTGCGGTGCTTTAATGAAAAACAACATTTTTAAATGCTTTGAAGACTTTCTGAAGGCGCTGTGGCTTAACTGGTGAAAGCGCCTGTCTTGTAAACAGGAGACCCTGGGTTCAAATCCCAGCAGTGCCTGCTTTACGACAGACGCATGGTTTGATCATTTGCGTGCTTCGCATTGTCGGCCAAAGTCAAACAGAAGGTCACCAATTGGTTCTTGCCCTTGTTAATACCAGTGAGGTTCTTGCCCTTGTTAATACCATGCCTTACGTATGAGTTACGCCGACAATGTAAACAGTCCATGGCCGTGACTCAACGTTCATACTGCAAGCTGTTTTGTTGGAATATAAATATGCAGGACGCTGCATACATTGTTAAGACACAGTAAGACTTAAATCGCATGCAGTACATTAACTTTCTAGGATCAACTTTTGGTAATCAGAAGGCTGTATTAATAATCTGTCAAGGCCCATAAGAGGGTCATTTTCTCAAAATGTAGCGGTTTAGCGAAAAGATGTGCTCCAGGTGAGGCTCGAACTCATAACCTCGGCATCGCTCTGCTACATACTGTTGTATAAGTACCGCGCGCTAACCGATTGCGCCACAGGAGCCTTTTGTTTGGAAGGTCCTAATCATATAACTTTGTTGGAAATGATTCCAATAATACCCGGTCTCAAGGAGGCTCTGTACAGTATCAAGTGGCCCGGCTAGCTCAGTCGGTAGAGCATGAGACTCTTAATCTCAGGGTCGTGGGTTCGAGCCCCACGTTGGGCGAATGTTTTCTCCAAGCAAACTTGACTCTGCAAACTCCCGTCAACCTCAGATCCCTCTTGAAAATTCGGCCAACTTTCAGTCACTGCAAACACCTGACCACCATCCATGCGGTGGAAGGTGCGCGGGCCTTCAAGCCATAACTTCAGTCCAAAGAATATATTTGAGAACTATTTGATTGTCTCTCTGAAGGGAAGGAAGCCTTGGAATCTTTTCAAGTGGAATCTGCGGTGCTTTAATGAAAAACAACATTTTTAAATGCTTTGAAGACTTTCTGTAGGCGCTGTGGCTTAGCTGGTGAAAGCGCCTGTCTTGTAAACAGGAGACCCTGGGTTCAAATCCCAGCAGTGCCTGCTTTACGAGAGAAGCATGGTTTGATCATTTGCGTGCTTCGCATTGTCTGCCAAAGTCAAACAGAAGGTCACCAATTGGTTCTTGCCCTTGTTAATACCAGTGAGGTTCTTGCCCTTGTTAATACCATGCCTTACGTATGAGGTACGCCGACAATGTAAACAGTCCATGGCCGTGACTCAACGTTCATACTGCAAGCTGTTTTGTTGGAATATAAATATGCAGGACGCTGCATACATTGTTAAGACACAGTAAGACTTAAATCGCATGCAGTACATTAACTTTCTAGGATCAACTTTTGGTAATCAGAAGGCTGTATTAATAATCTGTCAAGGCCCATAAGAGGGTCATTTTCTCAAAATGTAGCGGTTTAGCGAAAAGATGTGCTCCAGGTGAGGCTCGAACTCATAACCTCGGCATCGCTCTGCTACATACTGTTGTATAAGTACCGCGCGCTAACCGATTGCGCCACAGGAGCCTTTTGTTTGGAAGGTCCTAATCATATAACTTTGTTGGAAATGATTCCAATAATACCCGGTCTCAAGGAGGCTCTGTACAGTATCAAGTGGCCCGGCTAGCTCAGTCGGTAGAGCATGAGACTCTTAATCTCAGGGTCGTGGGTTCGAGCCCCACGTTGGGCGAAGGTTTTCGCCAAGCAAACTTGACTGCAAACTGCCACAGGAGTCTCTTGCATGGAAAGTCCTAGTCATATGACTTTGTCGGAAATAATTCCATTAATCCCTGGGTTCAAGGAGGCTCTGTACAAGGTCAAGCGGCCCGGCTAGCTCAGTCGGTAGAGCATGAGACTCTTAATCTCAGGGTCGTGGGATCGAGCCCCACGTTGGGCGAAGGTTTTCTCCAAGCAAACTTGACTCTGCAAACTCCCGTCAACCTCAGATCCCTCTTGAAAATTCGGCCAACTTTCAGTCACTGCAAACACCTGACCACCATCCATGCGGTGGAAGGTGCGCGGGCCTTCAAGCCATGACTTCAGTCCAAAGAATATATTTGAGAACTATTTGATTGTCTCTCTGAAGGGAAGGAAGCCTTGGAATCTTTTCAAGTGGAATCTGCGGTGCTTTAATGAAAAACAACATTTTTAAATGCTTTGAAGACTTTCTGTAGGTGCTGTGGCTTAGCTGGTGAAAGCGCCTGTCTTGTAAACAGGAGACCCTGGGTTCAAATCCCAGCAGTGCCTACTTTACGACGGACGCATGGTTTGATCATTTGCGTGCTTCGCATTGTCGGCCAAAGTCAAACAGAAGGTCACCAAATGGTTCTTACCCTTGTTAATACCAGTGAGGTTCTTGCCCTTGTTAATACCATGCCTTACGTATGAGGTACGCCGACAATGAAAACAGTCCATGGCCGTGACTCAACGTTCATACTGCAAGCTGTTTTGTTGGAATATAAATATGCAGGACGCTGCATACATTGTTATGAAACAGTAAGACTTAAATCGCATGCAGTACATTAACTTTCTAGGATCAACTTTTGGTAATCAGAAGGCTGTATTAATAATCTGTCAAGGCCCATAAGAGGGTCATTTTCTCAAAATGTAGCGGTTTAGCGAAAAGATGTGCTCCAGGTGAGGCTCGAACTCACAACCTCGGCATCGCTCTGCTACATACTGTTGTATAAGTACTGCGCGCTAACCGATTGCGCTACAGAAGCCTTTTGTTTGGAAGGTCCTAATCATATAACTTTGTTGGAAATGATTCCAATAATACCCGGTCTCAAGGAGGCTCTGTACAGTATCAAGTGGCCCGGCTAGCTCAGTCGGTAGAGCATGAGACTCTTAATCTCAGGGTCGTGGGTTCGAGCCCCACGTTGGGCGAAGGTTTTCTCAAAGCAAACTTGACTCTGCAAACTCCCGTCAACCTCAGATCCCTCTTGAAAATTCGGCCAACTTTCAGTCACTGCAAACACCTGACCACCATCCATGCGGTGGAAGGTGCGCGGGCCTTCAAGCCATGACTTCAGTCCAAAGAATATATTTGAGAACTATTTGATTGTCTCTCTGAAGGGAAGGAAGCCTTGGAATCTTTTCAAGTGGAATCTGCGGTGCTTTAATGAAAAACAACATTTTTAAATGCTTTGAAGACTTTCTGTAGGCGCTGTGGCTTAGCTGGTGAAAGCGCCTGTCTTGTAAACAGGAGACCCTGGGTTCAAATCCCAGCAGTGCCTGCTTTACGACAGACGCATGGTTTGATCATTTGCGTGCTTCGCATTGTCGGCCAAAGTCAAACAGAAGGTCACCAATTGGTTCTTGCCCTTGTGAATACCAGTGAGGTTCTTGCCCTTGTTAATACCATGCCTTACGTATGAGGTACGCCGACAATGTAAACAGTCCATGGCCGTGACTCAACGTTCATACTGCAAGCTGTTTTGTTGGAATATAAATATGCAGGACGCTGCATACATTGTTATGAAACAGTAAGACTTAAATCGCATGCAGTACATTAACTTTCTAGGATCAACTTTTGGTAATCAGAAGGCTGTATTAATAATCTGTCAAGGCCCATAAGAGGGTCATTTTCTCAAAATGTAGCGGTTTAGCGAAAAGATGTGCTCCAGGTGAGGCTCGAACTCACAACCTCGGCATCGCTCTGCTACATACTGTTGTATAAGTACCGCGCGCTAACCGATTGCGCCACAGGAGCCTTTTGTTTGGAAGGTCCTAATCATATAACTTTGTTAGAAATGATTCCAATAATACCCGGTCTCAAGGAGGCTCTGTACAGTATCAAGCCGCCCGGCTAGCTCAGTCGGTAGAGCATGAGACTCTTAAACTCAGGGTTGTGGGTTCGAGCCCCACGTTGGGCGAAGGTTTTCTCCAAGCAAACTTGACTCTGCAAACTCCCGTCAACCTCAGATCCCTCTTGAAAATTCGGCCGACTTTCAGTCACTGCAAACACCTGACCACCATCCATGCGGTGGAAGGTGCGCGGGCATTCAAGCCATGACTTCAGTCCAAAGAATATATTTGAGAACTATTTGATTGTCTCTCTGAAGGGAAGGAAGCCTTGGAATCTTTTCAAGTGGAATCTGCGGTGCTTTAATGAAAAACAACATTTTTAAATGCTTTGAAGACTTTCTGTAGGCGCTGTGGCTTAGCTGATGAAAGCTCCTGTCTTGTAAACAGGAGACCCTGTGTTCAAATCCCAGCAGTGCCTGCTTTACGACAGACGCATGGTTTGATCATTTGCGTGCTTCGCATTGTCGGCCAAAGTCAAACAGAAGGACATTAACTTTCTAGGATCAACTTTTGGTAATCAGAAGGCTGTATTAATAATCTGTCAAGGCCCATAAGAGGGTCATTTTCTCAAAATGTAGCGGTTTAGCGAAAAGATGTGCTCCAGGTGAAGCTCGAACTCACAACCTCGGCATCGCTCTGCTACATACTGTTGTATAAGTACAGCGCGCTAACCGATTGCGCCACAGGAGCCTTTTGTTTGGAAGGTCCTAATCATATAACTTTGTTAGAAATGATTCCAATAATACCCGGTCTCAAGGAGGCTCTGTACAGTATCAAGCGGCCCGGCTAGCTCAGTCGGTAGAGCATGAGACTCTTAATCTCAGGGTCGTGAGTTCGAGCCCCACGTTGGGCGAAGGTTTTCTCCAAGCAAACTTGACTCTGCAAACTCCCGTCAACCTCAGATCCCTCTTGAAAATTCGGCCGACTTTCAGTCACTGCAAACACCTGACCACCATCCATGCGGTGGAAGGTGTGCGGGCATTCAAGCCATGACTTCAGTCCAAAGAATATATTTGAGAACTATTTGATTGTCTCTCTGAAGGGAAGGAAGCCTTGGAATCTTTTCAAGTGGAATCTGCGGTGCTTTAATGAAAAACAACATTTTTAAATGCTTTGAAGACTTTCTGTAGGCGCTGTGGCTTAGCTGGTGAAAGCGCCTGTCTTGTAAACAGGAGACCCTGGGTTCAAATCCCAGCAGTGCCTGCTTTACGACAGACGCATGGTTTGATCATTTGCGTGCTTCGCATTGTCGGCCAAAGTCAAACAGAAGGTCACCAATTGGTTATTGCCCTTGTTAATACCAGTGAGGTTCTTGCCCTTGTTAATACCATGCCTTACGTATGAGGTACGCCGACAATGTAAACAGTCCATGGCCGTGACTCAACGTTCATACTGCAAGCTGTTTTGTTGGAATATAAATATGCAGGACGCTGCATACATTGTTATGAAACAGTAAGACTTAAATCGCATGCAGTACATTAACTTTCTAGGATCAACTTTTGGTAATCAGAAGGCTGTATTAATAATCTGTCAAGGCCCATAAGAGGGTCATTTTCTCAAAATGTAGCGGTTTAGCGAAAGGATGTGCTCCAGGTGAGGCTCGAACTCACAACCTCGGCATCGCTCTGCTACATACTGTTGTATAAGTACAGCGCGCTAACCGATTGCGCCACAGGAGCCTTTTGTTTGGAAGGTCCTAATCATATAACTTTGTTGGAAATGATTCCAATAATACCCGGTCTCAAGGAGGCTCTGTACAG
>NC_139669.1:19127297-19189797 GCF_951799395.1 Argentina silus
TTTGGTAATCAGAAGGCTGTATTAATAATCTGTCAAGGCCCATAAGAGGGTCATTTTCTCAAAATGTAGCGGTTTAGCGAAAGGATGTGCTCCAGGTGAGGCTCGAACTCACAACCTCGGCATCGCTCTGCTACATACTGTTGTATAAGTACAGCGCGCTAACCGATTGCGCCACAGGAGCCTTTTGTTTGGAAGGTCCTAATCATATAACTTTGTTGGAAATGATTCCAATAATACCCGGTCTCAAGGAGGCTCTGTACAGTATCAAGTGGCCCGGCTAGCTCAGTCGGTAGAGCATGAGACTCTTAATCTCAGGGTCGTGGGTTCGAGCCCCACGTTGGGCGAAGGTTTTCGCCAAGCAAACTTGACTCTGCAAACTCCCGTCAACCTCAGATCCCTCTTGAAAATTCGGCCAACTTTCAGTCACTGCAAACACCTGACCACCATCCATGCGGTGGAAGGTGCGCGGGCCTTCAAGCCATGACTTCGGTCCAAAGAATATATTTGAGAACTATTTGATTGTCTCTCTGAAGGGAAGGAAGCCTTGGAATCTTTTCAAGTGGAATCTGCGGTGCTTTAATGAAAAACAACATTTTTAAATGCTTTGAAGACTTTCTGTAGGCGCTGTGGCTTAGCTGGTGAAAGCGCCTGTCTTGTAAACAGGAGACCCTGGGTTCAAATCCCAGCAGTGCCTGCTTTACGACAGACGCATGGTTTGATCATTTGCGTGCTTCGCATTGTCGGCCAAAGTCAAACAGAAGGTCACCAATTGGTTCTTGCCCTTGTTAATACCAGTGAGGTTCTTGCCCTTGTTAATACCATGCCTTACGTATGAGGTACGCCGACAATGTAAACAGTCCATGGCCGTGACTCAACGTTCATACTGCAAGCTGTTTTGTTGGAATATAAATATGCAGGAGGCTGCATACATTGTTATGAAACAGTAAGACTTAAATCGCATGCAGTACATTAACTTTCTACGATCAAGTTTTGGTAATCAGAAGGCTGTATTAATAATCTGTCAAGGCCCATAAGAGGGTCATTTTCTCAAAATGAAGCGATTTAGCGAAAAGATGTGCTCCAGGGGAGGCTCGAACTCACAACCTCGGCATCGCTCTGCTACATACTGATGTATAAGTACCGCGCGCTAACCGATTGCGCCACAGGAGCCTTTTGTTTGGAAGGTCCTAATCATATAAATTTGTTGGAAATGATTCCAATAATACCCAGTCTCAAGCAGGCTCTGTACAGTATCAAGCGGCCCGGCTAGCTCAGTCGGTAGAGCATGAGACTCTTAATCTCAGGGTCGTGTGTTCGAGCCCCACGTTGGGCGAAGGTTTTCTCCAAGCAAACTTGACTCTGCAAACTCCCGTCAACCTCAGATCCCTCTTGAAAATTCGGCCAACTTTCAGTCACTGCAAACACCTGACCACCATCCATGCGGTGGAAGGTGCGCGGGCCTTCAAGCCATGACTTCAGTCCAAAGAATATATTTGAGAACTATTTGATTGTCTCTCTGAAGGGAAGGAAGCCTTGGAATCTTTTCAAGTGGAATCTGCGGTGCTTTAATGAAAAACAACATTTTCAAATGCTTTGAAGACTTTCTGTAGGCGCTGTGGCTTAGCTGGTGAAAGCGCCTGTCTTGTAAACAGGAGACCCTGGGTTCAAATCCCAGCAGTACCTGCTTTACGACAGACGCATGGTTTGATCATTTGCGTGCTTCGCATTGTCGGCCAAAGTCAAACAGAAGGTCACCAATTGGTTCTTGCCCTTGTTAATACCAGTGAGGTTCTTGCCCTTGTTAATACCATGCCTTACGTATGAGGTACGCCGACAATGTAAACAGTCCATGGCCGTGACTCAACGTTCATACTGCAAGCTGTTTTGTTGGAATATAAATATGCAGGACGCTGCATACATTGTTATGAAACAGTAAGACTTAAATCGCATGCAGTACATTAACTTTCTAGGATCAACTTTTGGTAATCAGAAGGCTGTATTAATAATCTGTCAAGGCCCATAAGAGGGTCATTTTCTCAAAATGTAGCGGTTTAGCGAAAAGATGTGCTCCAGATGAGGCTCGAACTCACAACCTCGGCATCGCTCTGCTACATACTGTTGTATAAGTACCTCGCGCTAACCGATTGCGCCACAGGAGCCTTTTGTTTGGAAGGTCCTATTCATATAACTTTGTTGGAAATGATTCCAATAATACCCGGTCTCAAGGAGGCTCTGTACAAGGTCAAGCGGCCCGGCAAGCTCAGTCGGTAGAGCATGAGACTCTTAATCTCAGGGTCGTGGGTTCGAGCCCCACGTTGGGCGAAGGTTTTCGCCAAGCAAACTTGACTCTGCAAACTGCCACAGGAGTCTCTTGCATGGAAAGTCCTAGTCATATGACTTTGTCGGAAATAATTCCATTAATCCCTGGGTTCAAGGAGGCTCTGTACAAGGTCAAGCGGCCCGGCTAGCTCAGTCGGTAGAGCATGAGACTCTTAATCTCAGGGTCGTGGGTTCGAGCCCCACGTTGGGCGAAGGTTTTCTCCAAGCAAACTTGACTCTGCAAACTCCCGTCAACCTCAGATCCCTCTTGAAAATTCGGCCAACTTTCAGTCACTGCAAACACCTGACCACCATCCATGCGGTGGAAGGTGCGCGGGCCTTCAAGCCATGACTTCAGTCCAAAGAATATATTTGAGAACTATTTGATTGTCTCTCTGAAGGGAAGGAAGCCTTGGAATCTTTTCAAGTGGAATCTGCGGTGCTTTAATGAAAAACAACATTTTTAAATGCTTTGAAGACTTTCTGTAGGCGCTGTGGCTTAGCTGGTGAAAACGCCTGTCTTGTAAACAGGAGACCCTGGGTTCAAATCCCAGCAGTGCCTGCTTTACGACAGACGCATGGTTTGATCATTTGCGTGCTTCGCATTGTCGGCCAAAGTCAAACAGAAGGTCACCAATTGGTTCTTGCCCTTGTTAATACCAGTGAGGTTCTTGCCCTTGTTAATACCATGCCTTACGTATGAGGTACGCCGACAATGTAAACAGTCCATGGCCGTGACTCAACGTTCATACTGCAAGCTGTTTTGTTGGAATATAAATATGCAGGACGCTGCATACATTGTTATGAAACAGTAAGACTTAAATCGCATGCAGTACATCAACTTTCTAGGATCAACTTTTGGTAATCAGAAGGCTGTATTAATAATCTGTCAAGGCCCATAAGAGGGTCATTTTCTCAAAATGTAGCGGTTTAGTGAAAAGATGTGCTCCAGGTGAGGCTCGAACTCACAACCTCGGCATTGCTCTGCTACATACTGTTGTATAAGTACAGCGCGCTAACCGATTGCGCCACAGGAGCCTTTTGTTTGGAAGGTCCTAATCACAAAGCTTCAGTCTGTACGCATACTTGAGTTGCAGTCTGCGGAAAATTGCGCTCTTGTGGCACATTCAACAGAAGAGCATACAGCAGAATGGGGCTCTCTGTCAACATTCCTAAAACAGAGTTCCTATGCCATTGGTCATCGGTTCCCCACAGAAGCCACTCACATTCTCTATCTCAGATTCCCCACTTGCCATTGTACCACAATTCAAGTACCCTGGAAACATCCTTTCAGAAGATTGACCAGGATTTGCAGAACAGGATCAAACAGGCCCCATCCTCCATTTGGTGGCTGAGGAAAAGGGTCTTCAACAACAACTTGCAACTACACACCAAAGTTGCAGTCTACCAGGCAGTATGCATATCCACACTTTTGTATGGATGTGAAACTTGGACAGTCTATAGCCGCCACCTGAAACAGTTTGAGTCCTTTCACATGAAATGCCTCCAGAGCATTCGGAAAGTGACCTGGCATGACCATGTGTCACACTAAGATATCCTACATCCAACTGTGTCGAGGAGAGGGAGGAATCTCGAGCAGAGTGGAGGGCCTCCATGACAGCAAGGAGAGCAGCCTCAGTAGAGTGCCTAGCCGGAATGGTGAGGGTCAAGGAAGTTGTTCTGAAGGAGATAGTGAGACAGTTTGTTAGAGATAGCACGTTCAAGGGTTTTAGATAAGAAGGAGAAAAGGGATACCGGTCTGTAGTTATGGACAGCAGACGGGTCAAGAGTTGGTTTCTTGAGAAGAGGCTTGACTCTGGCTGTCTTGATAAAAGATCCGTTCTTGGTAGAAATCCCACTTGGTCTAGCGATAGCATAAATTGTTTCCAAAATCTCACTTCGAGGAGACTTGTCCGATCTCCTACGTGAGTTAGCATGTATAGTCTTATTAGACAATTTTATTTTCAATCAATTACATTCCCAGAATCTTCGACTACGATGGTATGTTTTAGATGTTATGTTCACACTTTTGATTGTATGACTTGAACAAAGCTAAATAGCTTATATTTCCCTTGTCTAAATAAATCCTCTGAATTGATTATCACGCTTCTCTCATTTGTCTGAGAATGCTACAGTGAAATCCGTATGCTAGGATAATCTGTTAGCACGTCGCTTTGAATGATTTTGGCCCGGTTATCTCGAGATATATCTTTCAATGATTCAATGTGAAGCAAGTGTCCCGAAATATAGATCAGCCTATTTCATTTGGCGGAGGGGGAGGTGCGTGGGGGGCACTGGTTTTCTCTCTCTAAATCTACTCTTTTCTTTGAAAGAGGCTTTGGACAGGATTTTTGAATTTTGGAAGTTATCAAATAGTTTGCCAGCTAGGTAGATCAATCAAAGTCAAGAGATGAGATTCTGGGATCCGAGATTAGGCCAAAACAAACTCCTTAATGGCATTGTAACCAGACTTGGCTGAAGTCTACATCAGGTAAAGGATGCTTGATCAAGCAAATCAAGCAAATCATCTGTACAGATGGTACCATGATTAGGCCAAAACAAATTCCTCACAGCATTTTAACGAAACTTGGCAGATGTCTCCATCAATCAAGGATGAGACAATGCGTAACTTTAGCCATACCTGTGTTGTGACTGTAGGCTTTATAAAAATTGCACCAGGACACATGGTTTTACATGGAGTTATTGAAAACTGTCAACTTGTTACACTTTTTAGTTAACACAATGGTCACTAGATAAACAAGCTTTATTAGGATTATTATTATTATAAAATGTATTATTTTTATTTATTATTTAACCCTGCTTAAGCCATCTTTATGAACAAGGTTGTGTCAGACTCACATTCCCATCAGCTTCTCCACCGTGGTGCCGAAGTGATCAAAGATGAAATCGTTAGGCAGCAGCAGGAAGTTGTGCAGGAAGGAGGTGATGGTGAAGATGAGGGAGAACTGTTCATCCTGCCCACTGCAGTCTGAGAGACAAGCAGAGTTTTTAATTATGAATGATAGAGAGTGAGTGAGTGTGTGTGTGTGTGAGTGAGTGAGTGAGTGAGTGTGTGGTGAGGTCACTGACCTAGGACCTGTGTGCTGTTGACCCCTGTCGCGTTCACACACAGGTAGCTGAACTAGCCCTCCGTGTTCAGGACGAACACCAGGGAGGCCCAGCCGAAACATAGGCATTCCAGCAGCCCCGTGGCTAGGGTCAGCCAGCGCCGCACCCCTACCCCACCCTCACACCCCAGCATGCTCCCCCCTCCCCCCCCACACACACACAGCGCCTTCACGTCACTCTTCCTTTAGATTGATCTCGTAAAGCTTTCCTTGTGGAATCACCTCCTCTTTCTCCTCCTCTGAAGTGTCTTCAGATCTCAAAGTGTCTTTCCTGAATGTGTTGATTTAATGACAAACATTGCCTTTCTGAGTAGATTAATAACTGCCCATGGCACTCAGGAACATGAAAATAGTTGTGTAAATAGATAATAGAAAGTACAAACAAATCAACATTTGTCATTTCATCATAAAGAAACCACGCACACAAACTAATATTGCACACAAACTACTCCATTTGCGACATTAATTTGCATGGAAACAATCAGCCAGCCTACAGTACTCACAGTTCAGAAGAATCTCCCCCAGCCACTCTACAAACAACTCTTCCTCTCTCCCTCTGACTTTCTCACTCATTCTTTATACTGTAGCCCTTCCTTCCACCCTGTCTCCCCATCTTTACACACTCCTACATCTCTCCTGAATGCATCTGCAACAGAAATCCAGACACAGGTCTCAATGTGGCACCTGTTATCTTCTGCCTCTGGTTCTGTTGATGTCTTACCAATCTCACGAAACCAATCTCATGAATCTCATCACTCACTTGTTGACTCTGGTTTATCATTCCCCCAATGCTGGCTGTAAGAATTTCACCCGTGAAATAAGATGTCTTGCAGTTCCAAAAGCGGTTAGTTAAGTAACAAGTCTATTGTCCAAACAAAATAGTACTGTACGGTACACAGAGTATACCGGGTAATGAAAGGCAGCTCAACTACAACTACATGTTTGAGAGACACACATTTTATACAAGAGACCCCAAAGGTGAGGTGACCTGAAAGTGGTTAACAATAGCCGTCTTGTGCACCATTCAAATGGAAGATAGCTGTTTCAGAGGTGTCGCTGAGGCCCCTTATTCATTGTTCCCATATAGTGACTAGACAGACCTGTTGATTAGTATTATCATTGATCAAATTTACTGGCCTTACATGGCCGTCATTCACTGAACAGGAGCGCTGTCCAAACCTGTGTGAGTTTTCTGAAGCTCCTCCTTTTGAAGAAACACTTTGCATTCATGTGACTAGTCAAGTTCAAATGATGACAAATGCCTTCCTCAGTTGGGTTCTCCTCCCTCTAGGCCACAAGTGAAGTGATTTTGTAGTGTTATGCAAGACATGATGGCCTGGGTACAAGGTCAATGTCTTACTGATGAGTTGAGCAGAAGCCACATCAGATCCTATTCACTGTCTGTAGACCTGTAGGAGTCCTTATGGGATGACATGTGTTGGTTGGTTTCTTGAAGTAAATATGCCTATAGCACACAGTATGTGTCAAACTACTTCACAAACTGCTTCCACCTACCTAACACTCTCATATCAGTGAATGTAAGGGAAAGGACACAGTATGAGAGAAACCAATCGACCATGAAAGCAAATATGTCATTAGTTACAGTAACAACACTTCATATTTGGAGAAACATCAGATATTGTGAAAGCTGATCTTTATGAAGAGATTATGATGAGAGAGACATCAACCATACTAACAAGAACACAGAGAGATATCAGAATTCATCTTTATGATGTTAGATTAGGATCTATGTATAAATGTCAGGTATGACTGGAGTTCTTCCTCTCCACCGTCAGTAAGGTCTGTAGAAATAGACTGGACTCTCATCAACATTCAATATGCTCAGAGAAGCAGGCTTTGGGCAGGCAGTGTCTCTGCTCAAACTGTATTTTGCTGAAATGCAACCTATGACATAATGCAAAGATTCAACAATTAAATCTGGTTTATCTCTGGCAAATGTGTCAATTTCGAGAGAGGAACATCCAACATTAACATATGTAAACATCAGTTTATTTATAGTTACATTTTCCATTAGCCATTCAGTGTGTTGATGACACTCGATAATTGTAAATGTGTGTACAGTGTTTGTAACCCTCTTGAGTTATCATGCTTACAGTTTTATATCCAGCTTCTTTACTGAAACATTTACTCTCCATTATGTTAAATCAATACATGTTGTATTACTATTCACAAATTGCTTGCCGACTGGATTTATTTATATTGGCCTTTTCACTGGAAATGTGAATACAAGTCATGCATTCATTTTCAGGCTTTGCACACTTAAGTGCTTGACACTGTCACAGGCAGTTTAAGGTGGACCCAAGTGCAGAGAGGAGACAGGACTCAGAGTTGCCAAAATCAAACATAACTGTTACACAGAAAGTCTGAGGAACCAAACGACGGCACACAGAGAGGGTAGATGAAGCCCGAATGCATATTTAATGATAAATAATAATAAGGGAAAAGGGAATGGGGATAAGTGGAGAATCCAAAGAGAGTAGTCAAGGGTCGGTCCAGGGTCGGCAGGAGAGCGGGTAGTCAGACAGGCAGGTGGTCGGGCAGGCAGACGAGACAGGCACAAGACAAGGCACAAGGAATTTGCAGAATACACAGGAGGGCTGAAGCATCTGTAGGTCACGATTCACAAAGGTTACCGTAAGATCTCAGTACATTCTGGCACTGGAGTGTTGACTGGGAATGGTTCTTATGGGGTGCTGATTGGGGATGGGTCGCAGGTATGCTGATTGGGGATCGGGTCCAGGTGCGCTGTCCACTGGGGGCTGGACGCTCCACAGATGATTTACATACTTTTCCATTTCTCAGTATTTAGTCATTTCGGTGAGGTAAAACATTGAAGAGTGGCACATGAGTTATGCAAACGAATGCTATAGTCTCTGTGTGTACTGTCTCTGTTCTCACTGACCAGA
This sequence comes from Argentina silus, assembly GCF_951799395.1. Lineage (NCBI taxonomy): Eukaryota > Metazoa > Chordata > Actinopteri > Argentiniformes > Argentinidae > Argentina > Argentina silus. Next base: position 19,135,672 of record NC_139669.1, read on the forward strand.
CAGTACTAGATACGGTTGTGAGGGAAATTAGGCCATCAAATTTGCCATAGTTTTACTGCACTAGCCACTCTGGTATCCGATAATGAATAGCATGACAACAAGACAACAAGAGTCACAGTGTACAGGTAGTTAATACAGCTTGGAGAAGAATATTAAAGGGTTGACAGCACTTATGAGTCTGTAAACAGGGTTATTATCATAACCATAGCTGGTCTAGAAGGAGATGACGGGGTCCTTGGTTTTAGCCCTCTGGGCTGCCAGGCCACGACAGTGCAGGTAGAGGTTGACAGGATGGATGAAGGCCAGCAGACTGAAAAGGACCAGGGCTATGTTCAGCTGCAGGGAGAGAGAGAAAGAGAGAGATGGAGGGAAGGAGGAGGGAAAGAGAGAAACAGAAAATATAGGGTGACTACTACCACTCTCTCTACTTTAGTGATGGCCAAGTTGATGATGTCTCTGGTGTGAATGGTAAATGTTACTGGGAGCTCTAATCAAGGTAGTGCTCTAGAGATGGTAACAGGCAGCTTCACTCACGTATAGTGGGTCCCCTCCCAGTATTCCTTTGATCAGGATGAAGCAGGGGTACTGCAGCAGGGCCACAACTGCAGACAGGGCCATCATCAAGCCGTAGAGCTTACCAAAGTGACAGGCAGGGAAACTACAGAGAGAGAGAGAGCTTTTATTTAATGGTATTTGTGTACATATTGGTTTCACCATTCAGAAAGTACAAAATTGTATGCATAGTCCCCCTCTTACAATGTATTTGCTCGGCAATCCTTTGCATGCAAGAACTGCCTGAAGTCTGCGACTGTTTGACCCCACCAGACACTGGGTGTGTTCTCTGGTGATGGCGCCTCATACACCACGCTCTTATTCATCTGATCCCGACATACAGATCCCGGCATACAGATCCCGGCGTGACTGCCTTGACACCACAGACTGGGACATTTTTAGGACTGCTTCTAACAGCCTGGACGAATACACAGAGTCTGTGATGTCATACATCAGCTTCTGTGAGGACAGATGTATTCCAACACGCACCAGGCTGAGTTACAACAATGACAAGCCCTGGTTCACAGCAAGACTCAAACGGCTTCGTTTGGAGAAGGAGAGGGCTTTCAGGAGTGGAGACAAGCAAAGGTTGAAACTGGCTAAGTACACATTTGGCAAGGAGATTAAGGAGGCCAGACGACAGTACTCAAAGAAGCTAGAACAACAGTTTGCAGCCAACGACTCCTTGTCAGTCTGGAAAGGCCTTCGAGTGATCACAGACTGCAAAACCAAATCCCCCCATTCTATGGATGACCTCAGACTTGTAAATGAGCTGAACGACTTCTACTGTAGATTCAACAGACAATGGCGCAGCCTCTCCTTCCCAGCCTGGACAGAGACACTAACCTCTACAGCCCCCTCCCCCCGTCACACCTCTCTCCATCCAGGAGAGAGACGTCAACAAACTGTTAAAGAAACAGAACCCCCGCAAGGCAGCTGGACCAGATGCTGTCTCCCCCTCCACACTGAAGCACTGTGCAGACCAGCTGTCTCCAGTGTTTATGGACATCTTTAACACTTCACTGGTTGAATGCATGGTTGCTGCCTACTTCAAAATATCCACCATCATCCCAGTTCTCAAAAAGCAGAGGATCACAGGCCTTAATGACTACAGACCAGTTGCCCTGACCTCTGTGGTAATGAAGACCTTTGAGCGCCTCGTGCTCACCCACCTCAAGGCCATCACCAACCTCCTCCTTGACCCACTGCAGTTTGCCGATAAAGCCAACAGGTCTGTAGACGACGCAGTCAACATGGGACTTCACTTCATCCTCCAGCACCTAGACTCCCGCCGCACCTATGCCAGGATCCTATTTGTGGAATTCAGCTCTGCATTTAACACTATCGCCACAGCTCTCCTCCAGGACAAGCTATCCCAGCTGAGCGTGCCTGAGCCCACCTGCAGGTGGATCACTGACATTCTGACAGACAGGAAGCAGCAGGTACGGCTGGGCAAGCTTGTCTCGGAGCCCCGGACCATCAGCACCGGAGCCCCACAAGGCTGTGTGCTATCTCCTCTACTCTTCTCCCTCTACACCAACAGCTGCACCTCTAGCCACCCTTCTGTCAAACTCCTGAAGTTCGCGGATGACACTACCCTCATTGGATTAATCTCCAACGGTGATGAGGCCGCCTACAGGGAGGAAGTTGACAGCCTGGCTTCCTGGTGCAGCCAGAACTACTTGGAGCTGAACGCAGTGCCACAGAAAGTGATGGTTGAGTTCTACACGGCCATCATTGAGTCCATCCTCAGCTCATCAATCACCGTCTGGTTCGTTGCCTCCACTGCCAAGGACAAAGGCAGATTGCAGTGGATCATTCTGTCAGCCGAGAAGATCATCGGCTGCAACCTGCCATCTCTCCTGGACCTGTTCCACTCCAGGACCAGTAAGAGAGCAGGAAAGATCATCGCTGATCCTTCCCATCCTGGTCACAACCTCTTCCAGAGACTTCCATCTGGCAAAAGGTTCCGGTCAATCAAGACTAAAACCTTGCGCCACCTGAACAGTTTCTTCCCCATTGCAGTGGGGCTCACAACCAAGCCCCCTGCCTTACACTTAACTTTGCATCAATTCAACGTGAACTGTGTGTGTGTGTGTGTTTGACTTACGCGATGCAGAAGAAGGCGGCGTTGCCTCCGTAGAGGAAGGAGCGGTTGATGACCTGCAGTATGAAGGTGAGGTATTGAACAGGGAGGATGGATGTGGCGGCACAGATGGAGAACAGGACGCACAGCAGCGCCGTCAGAGACAGAGAGAGCACCGACGACCACAGGTCTGCCTCCCGCTCGCTCTCTCCTGCACACACACACACACACACACACACACACACACACACACACACACACACACACACAGTGTGGTGTATGTGTGTGAAGTGGTTTTGTGTGTATGTGTGTGAAGTTGTTTGGTGTGTGTGTTGTGTTGGGTTTTAGTGGTTGTACTGTAGGTGTATGGTTGGTACCTGGGGCCCTGGCCTTGCCCTTGTGTCGGTCCATGATCAGGCCATTCAAAGGGGCAAACAGGACCCCACACAGCTGGGTCACTGCAAACGCATTGATGTACGTGCTCACTGGAAGGACAAACAGAGCCAATGAGGACAGGGTAAGAAAAAAGGGAATAAAAAGTCAACGACACAAATACGACACAGTTAGATCTTGAGGTACATGTGGCCTTCTCTGAACAATATTACCCAGCAGCTCAGAGGAGAACACCCAGTTTGTGTATTATAGTGTTTGTGTGTGTGTGTGTGTGTGTATGGTTACCCAGGGATGTTTCGTCCTCTGTCAGTCGCTGTAGCATGGGGTTGAGTGTGCCTATGAACAGGTAGTGTCGCAGCTGCATCACAGACAGCCAGACCAGGTGAAACATGTAAAACTTGGACAGAAAACAGTCCCGGAAACTACGCTCTGAGAGAAAATGAGAGAGAAAGTAATGGTTATGGCACTGTAGTATGTGAATGGTAAAGTTTACTGGTGGCTTAGGGTCAAATCAACTGTGATAACACATACAACATTGCTAATATTCCCAGATCAACAGCTGGAGCTCTTCCTAGACAGAGTTGCTCTTCCTCCCTGGGAAAGCCTGCTCACTGCAAGACTTTTCCATCACTGTTGAGAACTCCACTATGCCCCCCCTCCCAGACAGCCAAGAATCTAGGGGTGATCCTGAACAACCAACTGTCCTGTGTGGCTAACATCTCAGCGATGGCTCGATCCCGCCTCCGCCAGAATGTATGTTCAATCTCCCGCCATCAGACCTCTGCAGCTCAGTGTTCAATCTCCCAAAATTCTTCCATGTCACCCCCTGCTCCGCACCCTTCACTGGCTCCCAGTAGGAGCTTGCATAAGATTCAAAACCCTGGTGCTCACCTCGAAGGCAGTAAAGGGGACAGTACCTCCCTATCTGCAAACAATGGTCAGTCCCCAAACCCTAGCACAATCTCTCAGTTTTTCCACCTCTGCTGGCCGCTTGGCACTGCCATCTCTACAAGGACCTAGTGGTCACCCAGCTCAGTCTCGGCTCTTCTCTGTTTATGCGGATGGATGATGTAAGAGTGTGTGCTAACTGACTAAAATAAAAAAAATAAAAAGATTTTAAACGTAAACAGTGTTATGGAAAATACATTGATAGAACTGTTTGAAGGATATACACTTTCAAATGACTGATACAACTTGTGTAAATACTGTGATTACATTTTCTCTTGCCACACTTCTAAAGTTCTATAGCCATTGTTCTGGGAAACGCTGTATAATTACCATATGGATAGCGAACGTTCGGAGGGAGTGGTGGGGGAGAGCGACAATAAAGGTACAGACACATCTTGCCGACAGGAGGGTGGATAGGTGTGAAATGTTGAACGCCAATTGATCGGTAAGAAAGCGCCGATTGATCAGTAAGAAAGTCTCCCTTTTGTTCATTCTCTCCTGCCCCCTCTCATGTAAGCACAAGCTTGTCGGTGATAGCCTTGGCGCCGCCTACCATTATGTTTCATCTGTATGAAAGACAACCCTGATAATTGCCTCTTCAGACTTGCTCTAAACAGACCCCCAGATTTACGCTGGGCTGCTGTTAGGCTCTTGTCTGCAAGCAATAATAAATACCGGACACATACCGGACAAATATTGTGGCTACTCAGGGCGTTGTTTCTTGAATCTCACCTCCGAAGGGCTGAGGTACAGAGTGGTAAAACCTAGACATCCACCACAACAGCTAGCTGTGTGACTTTGCCAATAATAATGATCGAAATTATATACAGTGGGGGAAATAATTATTTGATCCCCTGCTTATTTTGTTAGTTTGCCCGATTACAAAGAAATGAGCGGTCTATAATGTTTATGGTACTTTTATTTTAACAAATAGACACAGAATATCAACAAAAAAAGTCCAGAAAAACATATTATATAAAGTTATAAATTAATTTGCATTTGATCGAAGGAAATAAGTATTTGATCCCCAAGCAAAACATGACTTAGTACTTGGTGGAGAAACCCTTGTTGGCAAGCACAGAAGTCAGACGTTTCTTGTAGTTGGTCACCAGGTTTGCACACATTTCAGGAGGGATTTTGGTCCACTCCTCTTTACAGATCCTCTCCAAATCCTGAAGGTTTCAAGGCTTTTGCTTCGCAACTCGAAGCTTCAGCTCCCTCCACAAATTTTCTATAGGATTAAGGTCTAGAGACTAGCTAGGCCACTCCATGACCTTAGTGTGCTTATTCTTGAGCCACTCCTTTGTTGCCTTGGCCATATGTTTTGGGTCATTGTCATGCTGGAAGACCCATCCACGACCCATCCTCAGTGCTCTGGCTGAGGGAAGGAGGTTCTCGTCCAAGATCTTATGGTACATGGCCCCGTCCATTGGCCCCTCAATGCAGTGAAGTCGTCCTGTACCTTTAGCAGAGAAACAACCCCAAAGCATTATGTTTCCACCTCCGTGTTTGACGGTGGGGATGGTGTTCTTGGGATTGTAGCATTCAGCATTTCTCTCCCTCCAAACACGAAGAGTCGAATTTATGCCAAAGAGTTCAATTTTGGTCTCATCTGACCACATCACCTTCTCCCAAGCCTTCTCTGAATCATTTAAGTGTTCATTGGCAAACTTCAGATGGGCCTGTACATCTTCTTGAGCAGGGGGACCTTGCGGGCACTGCAGGATTTCAATCCGTTACGGTGTAGTGTGTTACCAATGGTTTTCTTGGTGACTGTGGTCCCAGCTGCCTTGAGATCATTACCAAGCTCCTCCTGTGTAGTTCTGGGCTGATCCCTCACCCTGCTCATGATCATCCTTACCCCACGAGGCAAGATCTTGCATGGAGCTCCAGGCCGAGGGCGATCGATGCTTATTTTGTATTTCTTCCATTTTCTAATAATTGCACCAACAGTTGTCTCCTTCTCACCAAGCTTCTTGCTGATGGTCTTGTAGCCCATTCCAGCCTTGTGCAGGTCTACAACTCTTACCCTGATGTCCTTTGAATGTTCTTTGGTCTTGCCCATGGTGGTGGAGAGGTTGGAATGGAAGAGATTGATTCTATTGACAGGTGTATTTTATACCCATAACAAGCAGAGATTAGGAGTACTTTTCCTAAAGTGACAGGACTAATCTGTGTGCCTCATGGGCATATAACCGGTCTGTATGAGCCAGAATTCTTGCTGGTTTGTAGGGGATCAAATACTTATTTCCTTCGATCAAATGCAAATGAATTTATAACTTTATATAATGTGTTTTTTCTGGACTTCTTTGTTGATATTCTGTCTCTATTTGTTAAAATAAAAGTACCATAAAAATTATAGACCGCTCATTTCTTTGTAATCGGGCAAACTAACAAAATCAGCAGGGGATCAAATAATTATTTCCCCCACTGTAAATCCACACACACACACCTTCCTTTTTTGTGTTCTCATTGGTAAAATGTGTGATCTTGGTCACAGGATCATCCTGCATGCTGCCATTGGCTGCTGCCAGCTCTGGGCTGACGGTCTCCGTCTGTCCACACTTCATCCTGTCAATGGAACAACACAAGGTTTGTGCTCATTCAACTAGAGTAGAAGAACAAAACAACAACTGCTGAGGGATGGGGCTGGGATTTGGTCGGCTGGTTTTCTTTGAAAGAGGCCTTGGACAGGCTTTTGGGCTTAAGGCAATTGAAAGCTTTTCTTGAAGGTTCTCCCCTTTTATATCTTGTGCACAGTCAGGGTTCTCCAGACCATAGCCTAAGGTGAATGGTTTGCGTCCCTTGACTTAAAGGACCCTTACTTTCACATAGAACACATAGGGTTTTGAAGGTTCGCCTACCAAGGCCAAGCCTACCAGTTTGTGGTATTACCCTTCAGCCTACCAAAGCCAAGCCTACCAGTTTGCGGTATTACCCTTCAGCCTACCAAGGCCAAGCCTACCAGTTTGTGGTATTACCCTTCAGCCTACCAAAGCCAAGCCTACCAGTTTGTGGTATTACCCTTCAGCCTACCAAAGCCAAGCCTACCAGTTTGCGGTATTACCCTTCAGCCTACAAAGTTTGTGGTATTACCCTACCAAGGCAAAGCCTACCAGTTTGTGGTATTACCCTTCAGGCTCTCCATGGCTCCTCGAGTGTTCAGAAAATGTGTGAACGCAGCCGTGAGCTCCTTCCACCTTCAGGGGGTCATGATTCTACCCTGTATCGATAACTGGCTTATACATATGTGCCCTCTCTCCTGAAGGTGTAGGCATGGCAAGACACCTCTCAGGCAAACATGTCCTGGTGCTATTTTTATAAAGCCTACAGTCACACCATATGCATTGTCTCATCCTTAATTGATAGAGACCTCTGCCAAGTTTTGTTAGAATGCCATGTCCAAAGATGTATTGTTCAAGCGTAAGAATGCCATGTCCAAAAATTGATATACAAATCCCAGATTGTCAATTTAAACTAAAGGAAGAAACTGTTACAGGATGGTCAGGCTGCTGAGGGTCAGAGAGGGAGATCAAATGGGTCCTCAAGGCATTGTGGGATCTGTAGTGCTTACCCGTATGTGTAGCCCTCAGGGAGGGGGTAGGGGATGTGCTTCTTGGGTAACAGTAGGAAGGTCCTGACCAAGTGTATGACACCACATGCGGACAAGAAGAGAAACGAGGCTTGGAGAGAAACCCCAGCCTCAAACAGCAACTAAAGGGGGGAAGAGACAGGAGCGATGGAATTATCACCATCATCATCATTATAAACATGAATAATATCATGAATGTCTATGAGAGCCATATAATATGTGAGTGAAAGTGTGTGCATGTATGTATGTACAGTATGTGTGTGTGTGTGTGTGTGTGTGTACCTTAATAATGAGGAAGAGGGCAGCAGAGGAGTCAAAGGCTCCATTGTACAGAGTGATGATGGTGGAGCGATGGGAGCCAAACAGGTTTCCAACCTACAGGAGGAGAGGGAGCAGTTTACCTCCTGAGCGTGTGCGTGTGTGTGTGTGTGTGTGTGTGTGTGTGTGTGCGTTTGCATTTGCTTTTGGGTGTGTTTCTTGTGCCTGTCATTGGTCTCAGACTGATGAAAACATACAAAGTCAAACGCATCAAAGTGTTGTCCAGCTAAAAAAGTTGCACTGTGGAGCACGTGGCCAAAGGCCAAGCTGTGCAAAGTACATACTGGGTGATTTTCAAAGATGACATACGTACGCATTTTCTTGCACCTATGTATTGAGAACCTCATATGTAAAAATATTGTAAAAATATTGTATTGTATCAGATTGTAAAAAAAATATCTTTATGAAGCAGTTGATTCAGACTGTCGGCAATGGAATGCAAAGCATTGGAAAAGTTCTGGTCCCGATCCCCAATGCTAAATAAAGGTGTGATTGTCAAATCTATATTTTCTGATAAGCCTACTAGCAAAGCATCTCCAAAATTGTAACGAGTCCTATATATTTATTTTCTCGGTAGCGTATTTGGCTGCCTATAAAGCAATTGAAATGCATGTAAGGTGCGACACATCCTACCCAGGTGCATTTCATGGGGCATATGTTCATAATTCTTTTTAGAAATATCGAATAATAAGAATACCGTAATAGCGTATTTTGTCAAGACGAGCCGAGCGTGGGTAGAGCGCATGTGTTTGTGCACCACATCATCGCCGAGAGCGCAAATCGGGCTAAAACCTCAGATTGTGGATCTGCTTGCGTCCGTTTGAAAATCACCCTGATAGTTCTACCAACATTATTCTCTTTGTCTGAAGAAATCAGCCCTCTAGCCTGAGGACTCTGTTCATGTATGAGACAGAGATCATGAGAGAACCCCATAAAGAACACCTTGGGGGTAGCTATGGGATAACCCTGGGTTCAGTGGAGACTGTGTCACGTTTCCATCTGGACACAAGGGGGCGACAGAGACCACTTCATGGACTCATTAGCACACAGGTGCATGCTATTGTTTATTAAGGTTTATTAAGGCCTTAGCTCTTCTTTTTTCCTCAGCCACGTACAGCAATCAACCCTGAGCATAAAACGATATCAGCTAAGGGTCGTTCAATTCATTGACAAAATCACAACTTGCTAAAACAGATACTTTGTTGCAAAATGTTAAAGGAAAGCGTTCTCACCCGTTTAATGTGATTTCTGTTTCTGAACGTCACTGCAGATTTTCTCTATCAGGGCTGTAAGATGTAACTTTGATCTTCACACAAGACTGCAGGCTCTTATCTGTCAGGCAGGAGCAATATTTGGATTTTATGTGGTTCATGCTTGAGAATGGTGGTATGTGGATTTTATGTGGTTCATGCTTGAGAAAACCTGCTTGCACAACTATGTTGATCCAAAGATGGACAGGACTCCAAATGCATACTTCTTCATGTTCATATAATTGTCCGGAATAGCATTCCATGTTTCAAACACAAGTTTGTCGGATTTTGGGAGGTTTTCAATATCTCTCCATTTGTGGTTTTGAGCTGACCGGTGACATCTTCGAGCTCGGCTGTCAGGCTTTTGAACTTGGACACCCATAAGTCTTTGTCAGCTATGTCAGCCAGTTCAATTTCAAGGTTGGGTTGACTTACTGCTGTGAATGCGGACAATGTCAATGTCCAGTAGTGTCACAGGGAAGAATAGTGTCGTTTTTTTCCTTTCTGAACTCGCTGAATCTTTCCCCAAATGCAGTTTGCATTCCGATGATCGCATAATGTAATAAGACCCAGGTCCCTGAGCTTGGTGACTATCTTGGACTTGACTATGGTGTTGAATGTTGAACTGTAGTCAGTGAACAGCATTCTCACATAGGTATCTCTTGTCCAGGTCTGATAGGGCAGTGTGCATGATGAAAGCAATGGCATCATCTATGGATCTGTTGGGGCAGTATGCAAATTGAAGTGGGTCCAGTGTGGCATGTAGTGTGGAGTAGGGTCTTAAGCAGCCTCTCAAAGCACTTCATGATGACAGACGTGAGTGCAACAGGGCGGTAGTCATTAAGGCAGGTTACCTTGGTCTTTTTGGGCATTGGAACGATTGTGATCTTCATCTTAAAACAGGTGAGGATTACAGACTGGGACAGGGAGAGGTTGACACTTGTCAGTTGTTTAGTTCACTCTAGCGGTCCTCCATGTCATATCTTAGTAGAGTCTCTAGTGTACTGGTTTCTTAGGTTGAGACCTAGCCTTTATTATTTTCAACAACAGTCCTTTCCTGTCTGCCCTGTGGATTATATCAGTAAAGTGGCCTTTTTGCCTTTCAACTGCATTCTCTCGTCTGGTCTCCTCTCTGTTCCCAATCACACATCCTCACAGACTGGGCCTACCTGCATGTTGGAAATCAGAAGCAAGATGCCTCCGACTGCAATGAAGGGGAGCGCCGGGAAGAGGAGGGCAGACAGTGCTGAGAGAGAGAGAGAGAGAGACAGACAGACAGGCAAGCAGAGCAGAAGGCTTTAGTACATGTTAAAACTCCATGGTGTCTGAGCATTTTACATCATCATCGGGACTTAAAAAATTTGTACATACTGAAACTGTATTGTAGATTTTACCTGCACTGGATAAGGCGACAAACAAGGCACCGGTGGTGTACAGTGATCTGGAAAGGAAGTGAGAACAACCATAAAGGAAGTGAGAACAACCATAATTATCTCAACCAGGCTTAACTTCTCCTCCACACACAGTGAAACCACATGGATTGGCTTAGGACATATGGAGCTTTGTTATTGTGTTTGGAACCTCGGTTGTAGAAGGTTTGGTTAGTAATTGGGTCTGTGCCATAATAACCCTGCTTAAGCCATCTTTATGAAGATGGTTGTGTCAGACTCACATTCCCATCAGCCTGGCCACCGTGGTGCCGAAGTGGTCAAAGATGAAGCCGTTGGGCAGCAGCAGGAAGTTGTTCATGAAGGTGGCGATGGTGAAGATGAGGGAGAACTGGTCATCCTGCCCACTGCAGTCTGAGAGACAAGCAGAGAAATGTGTGTGTGTGTGTGTGTGTGTGTGTGTGTGTGTGTCGGTTTTAGGGAAACAACATTGAGCCCCCACAAACACTCTCGGCACTCGTGAGGACAGTGTGCTATCGACCATTGCGGCTGATGTGAGTAAGGCTTTGAACCCACAAAGCAGCCGCCCCAGACGGCATCCCTGGACGTGTCCTCAGAGCATACGCTGATCAGCTGGCAGATGTCTTCACAAACATATTCAACCTCTCCCTGTCCCAGTCTGTAATCCTCACCTGTTTTAAGATGAAGATCACAATCGTTCCAATGCCCAAAAAGACCAAGGTAACCTGCCTTAATGACTACCGCCCTGTTGCACTCACGTCTGTCATCATGAAGTGCTTTGAGAGGCTGCTTAAGACCCTACTCCACACTACATGCCACACTGGACCCACTTCAATTTGCATACTGCCCCAACAGATCCATAGATGATGCCATTGCTTTCATCATGCACACTGCCCTATCAGACCTGGACAAGAGATACCTATGTGAGAATGCTGTTCACTGACTACAGTTCAACATTCAACACCATAGTCAAGTCCAAGATAGTCACCAAGCTCAGGGACCTGGGTCTTATTACATTATGTGATCATCGGAATGCAAACTGCATTTGGGGAAAGATTCAGCGAGTTCAGAAAGGAAAAAAACGACACTATTCTTCCCTGTGACACTACTGGACATTGACATTGTCCGCATTCACAGCAGTAAGTCAACCCAACCTTGAAATTGAACTGGCTGACATAGCTGACAAAGACTTATGGGTGTCCAAGTTCAAAAGCCTGACAGCCGAGCTCGAAGATGTCACCGGTCAGCTCAAAACCACAAATGGAGAGATATTGAAAACCTCCCAAAATCCGACAAACTTGTGTTTGAAACATGGAATGCTATTCCGGACAATTATATGAACATGAAGAAGTATGCATTTGGAGTCCTGTCCATCTTTGGATCAACATAGTTGTGCAAGCAGGTTTTCTCAAGCATGAACCACATAAAATCCACATACCACCATTCTCAAGCATGAACCACATAAAATCCAAATATTGCTCCTGCCTGACAGATAAGAGCCTGCAGTCTTGTGTGAAGATCAAAGTTACATCTTACAGCCCTGATAGAGAAAATCTGCAGTGACGTTCAGAAACAGAAATCACATTAAACGGGTGAGAACGCTTTCCTTTAACATTTTGCAACAAAGTATCTGTTTTAGCAAGTTGTGATTTTGTCAATGAATTGAACGACCCTTAGCTGATATCGTTTTATGCTCAGGGTTGATTGCTGTACGTGGCTGAGGAAAAAAGAAGAGGATTATCTTACTGAACTGGACTTTAGTCAAAATTAAATTGAAACTGGCCTATTTTTTTATTTTTACTCTTAAGCTATTAGGCTGCTATATGTTTTATTTATTATCAAAGTAGGCTACATTTTATTTTATTAATTTGCACAAACACAGGGAGGACTCAAAGTAGGCTTGCATAGCTCTTTATAGCTATTCTATTTCAAAGTAGGCCTACACATGCCAACAACACAGCGACAGCACGCTCCTGTAGATTCTCCCTCTACAACATCAGAAGGATACGTCCATTCCTCACCAGAGAAGCAGCACAACTTTTGGTCCAAACACTTGTGATCTCTTGCCTTGACTACGGCAATGCACTCTTGGCTGGTCTCCCCGCCTCCACCATCAGGCCTCTGCAGCTCATCCAGAACGCTGCCACCTGTCTGGTGTTCAATCTCCGCAAATTCTCCCATGTCTCTCTGCACCCTTCACTGGCTCCCGGTAGCAGCTCGCATCAGATTCAAGACCCTGGTGCTCGCCTCCGGGCGGCAAAGGGAACAGCCCCTCCCTACTTGCTAGCAATGGTCAGCCCCCAAACCCCTGCCCGATCACTCAGCTCTTCCACCTCGGCTGGCCGCCTGGCACCGCCGCCTCTACGTGGTTGCAGCAGCCGCACTACTCAGTCATGGCTTTTCACTGTCCTGGCACCCCACTGGTGGAACAAGCTTCCCACTGCTGTCATGACTGCAGAGTCACTACCAATCTTCCGCCGTATATTGAAGACCCATCTCTTCAGGCTACAGCTTAACGGTCCCTCCTAAAGACCTCTTCACCCCCACTATCCCCCTGTACAAGTTTCTCTCCTGTTAATAATCCCAAAAAAAATCTGTGACTGCCTATGGCCCCTGGTCTGAGCATTCATTACTTTATCTTATGATGACTGATGGATAGATGATTCACTTACTTAAACAAATGTATTTGTTGTAAGTCGCTTTGGATAAAGGTGTCTGCTAAATGCCGTAAATGTAAATATAAATGTAAATGTAAATAGTTTTTTCTCCACTTCACAATTGTTCAGTTTTGTTGGTAATAGCATCCCCCATTAAAAATAACAAAAAATGTAAACAGTTTTCTTTATTGTAGTTCTATAATTTCATAAATGCCACAAAACATGGTATTATTGTAACGGAAATGCAAAGTTAGAGTACCAAATAATCATAAATAGCCCACTGCAGTGTAGTCACGTGGTAAATCATTTTAATGAATGCTCATTTACACATATTAGTAATGTTGATAGGCTAATTTAGACTTAATAGGCTGTATTACCTTCATTATAAGGCTTAAATATATTAAAGAGCTAAAAATGGCTCTTTTGATGGTAAAGGTTGCCGACCCCTGGTCTTAGGCTATCCTACCCCCCCCTCTGCATTCTTGTGGAAACCTGTGGAGATTTTTGGACATAATTTGAAACAGTGGAATCGACAGGCATATTTTTTTGGGCCTGGTTATTATTTGTACATGTTTGTTTTCTCTCTATGGACAATTTCAACTCTGCTGCTACTAATTTATTTTGGCTGATATGCTTTTACCTTATTTAGTCCTCTGCCGCCATCTACTGGCAACATTGTTCTCCTACTAAATGTCCCCTGATTAAGAAACTATTTGGTCCCACCTAGCAGCTTGATGCACCATTTTATTTTTTTATTTTTGTTTTCTCATGGCAGTCTATTTCATTCAGTGAGTTCGAATAGGCCTCACTGCTTAGTTAATCGGATGTTGTGTAGGATACTGTTCCTGCTACTCGCCTGAAAAATGATGAGTTTGGAATGTGTTTTGTGATGTGTCATGTGTTTTTGCTCCATTTTCATTCTCTTCTCTACTCTTACTCTTGCTCTGACCTCTTTTTTTATTTATTTTACATTTCACCTTCTTCCATTTTTTCCCTTTATGATCAATGGCTAATCCAACTGTAAACCAAGGTGGAGCAACAGGCCCTTCCATTTTTTGGAATGTCCGAGGATTGAGGGGTCCAATTAAGCGATCTAAGGTTTTTCCTCATCTAAAGGGCCTAAACACTGACATCGCATTTCTCAAGGAAACACATCTGTGTTGCACTCTGAGTGAATGATCAAACTAGATTATGAAAGCCTTGAGTAGGTCAGATTTTTCATAAAAGTTTTAACAGTAAAGCCAGAGGCACAGTCATATTGATTAACTAACTAATTCAGTTCTCGCCGACTCAGACTATATCTGATCCTGGAGGGCGCTATACTGTAGTGAGAGGCCCTCTTTTTCCTTCATGACTTCACTTTTTCCCTGCCTTCCCAACCTTAATACCCATCACATTGTCTTTGGGAGTGAGGGGGTCTTAACTGTCTCATTGACCCAAAGCTTGATTGCTCTCATCTCAAATCACTCACACCATCTGCAATGTCTAGGGCTCTTGCTACATTTATGAACCAATTAGGTTGTATTGATCCTTGGCGTTTCCTCCACCCGGTCACAAAGGATTTTTTTTTTTTTTTAATTGTTTTATCAAGAGAATAGTCAACTGAATATTCTGCTATAGTTATTTCAGATCACACACCACACATTTTGGATTTGGCCATCACCCCCAAACTAAAACAACATTCACATTGGAGATTTGACAAATGGAATTCTGTGATTTCATATCTACTAATATAGAAATGTTCATTGGGACCAGCAAATCTGAGACAACCTCCCCATGGCTATTTTTGTCTAAAATTGTTTTACTGCATCTTTTCTGCTGTCCTGCACTGTACCAAATCAATATGAATGTTTAGTCCTAAGTGTGTGTTTTGGAAATAACTCTAAGCTGTCTGTGATAGGAGTGTATCGCCCACCATCTGCTCATCATAGTACCCTTGATAACTTAGCTACACTTCTATCCTCCTATGTAAAAAAGATATCCAAGGTTAAAACACCTGTACAATGGCTTACACAGCCTAACTTGAAAAATCCAGATAAGTCCACCCTGCTAGACATCATTCTAACAAATAGGTCTTATAAATATATATCCAGTGGTGTTTTTTCAAAAGACATTAGCGATCACTGTCTGATAGCCTGTATTAGAGATTAAAGGATAAACAAATCTGCTCCATGCTTCATTACAAAAATAAGTTTTAAATATTTTAGTGAGCAAGGTTTGTTACATGATCTTTATTGGTTGAATCTTTCCCTTATCAGCTGCATACCTGACCCGGATTTATTCTAGAACATTTCTCATCTATATTTACACCTCTGGCAGACAAACATCTCCCCTTTAAACTCCTTAGAATTAAGAATAGATCTAATCCTTGGTATTCAACAGAACTGTCAGATCTCCTTTTGTTGAGAAACCAGGCCTGGGCCAAAGCTAGAAAAACAGCTGATAGCTGATTTTCAGACAACTGAGAAATAGATAGTACCTCATCAATTAAGAAAGCTAAATCAAGCTACTTCCTAAGTGCTATCTCGGATTCTGCTGGTGATCCTACACAATTTTGGAAAACAATTAATGCCCTGAAGCATGGAAATTCCTCTTCATCCCTACCTAAAGACGTTTTGTCAGAGTCTGGCTCCATTATAGCCTTTAACCAGCATATTATTTCAGCAGGCTCTTTATTTGGGAGAAATACTGGTTTGTTCATGGTCAGGCAGTCGTCTACGCTCCCATTTCCCAACCCCCAGTTGGCTCAATGAGAGATCAGTCAACTGCTAGCGAATCTTTGTTTTAATTTAAACCATTTTCTACTTGTGATGTACTAGATGCCCTGCTTAAAATTGATGTAAAAAAATCCATGGGGGCCCCCCTGATTACACATATTTTTAATCTGACTGTTATCTCAGGCACTATCCCCAAGGTTTGGAAGGCAGCTCATGTGCTCCCTCTCCATACATGTGGTGACCCCTCCGACCTGGATAACTACCACCCAGTATCCAAGCTACAGTAGGTAGGACTTTAGAAAGTCCCCAGTAGTGTGAGCATCCCCCGTGAGTTTTTTTTCTCAGGTCGTTGTTCTCTATGACAACTGTAGCAAACAGACCTGTGTCAACAAATCTCACTTTAGGCATGTTTCTATACACAGACAAAAACCTAAAATCCAGTGTGACTGGAGCCAGCCAGGAGTTGAACGTTTATAGTGATATACTGTATGGTTGATGGGGGAGGGTAATCTTTTTCTTTATCATTTCCGATTAACAAACTAAGGCGTGACAATTTATCCAGCACGCTCTCCCCCTTCAAACGATCCACCAAAAAGTGCTATACAAAATAAATGCATTATTATCCAAATGAAACCCAAAATCCTTACTCCTGTCTCACATGAAAATTTGTTGCATTATTTAAGCCGATTCACGCTTATTCAGGTCAGACTGCGCAAAACATTTTCCCCGCTCCTCTGCATATTAACATATGTATGTCCATGTAGCTGAAATGTGCGGAATCAACTGAGAAACATTATATCCTATGAGTTAATTTTAATATGCACTTTCGCGGACACACTGCAACATACACTAACTGAACACTTTATTAGGAACACCTGTACACCTTCTCATGGTGAAGGTCGTGTAATGGTGTGGGGAATGTTTTCTTGGCATACTTAGGGCCTGTTAATACCAATCAATCATCGCTTGAATGCCACAGCCTATTTGAGTATTGTTGCTGACCATGTGTATCCCTTCATGGCCACAATTTACCCATCTTCTAATGGCTACTTCCAGCATGATAATGCACCATGTCACAAAGCAAAAGTCGTCTCAAACTGGTTTCATGAACATGACAATGAGTTCAGTGTGCTTCAGTGGCCTTCCCAGTCAGTGGATCTGAATCCAATAGAACACCTTTGGGATGTGGTAGAACAGGAGATTCACAGCTTGAAAGTGCACCTGAAAAATCAGGAATTGTGTGATGCAATCATGTCATCATGGACCAGAATCTCAAAGGAATGTTTCCAACATCTTGTGGAATCAGTGCCATGAAGAATTTAGGCTGTTTTGTGAGCAAAGGGAGGCCATACCCAATATTAGTATAGTGTTCCTAATAAAGTGTTCAGTGAGTGTTTTATGAAGTGTCCATGCAGACTTTAATTATTTCTAAATTAAGGTTCATCCAAAGACATCACCCCCCTCACAGCATTTTAGGCAGCACCCCCTCAGGAAATATAATTGCGCTAAAACATTGCCCCAGCTTCTCTGCGCTGTGAGTATGGCGATGGTGGCCAGGTATTGGCCAGGTGATGAGCGGTGCCTGGTTTCCTCTAGACGTGACGCTTGGCATTCAGGCCAAAGAGTTTAATCTTGGTTTCATCAGACCAGAGAATCTTGTGTCTCATGGTATGAGAGCCCTTTAGGTGCCTTAAAGCGGGCTGTCATGTGCTTTTTACTGAGTAGTGGCTTCCGTCTGGCCACTCTACCATAAAGGCCTGATTGGTGGAGAGCTGCAGAGAGAGAGGTTGTCCTTCTGGAAGGTTCTCCCATCTCCACAGAGGAACTCTGGAGCTCTGTCAAAGTGACCATTGGATTCTTGGTCACCTCCCTGACGATGGCCCTTCTCCCCCTATTGCTCGGTTTGGCAGGGTGGCCAGCTCTAGGAAGAGTCTTGGTGGTTCCAAACTTCTTACATTTAAGAAAGATGGAGGCTAATACTGCAAAAAAAATGTTGTACCCTTTCCCAGATCTGTGCCTCGACACAATCCTGTCTCGGAGGTCTACGGACAATTCCTTCGACCTCATGGCCTGGTTTTTGCTCTGACATGCACTGTCAACTGTGGGACCTTATATAGACAAGTGTGTGCCATTCCAAATCATGTCCAATCAATTGAATTTACCACAGGTGGACTCCAATCAAGCTGTAGAAACATCTCAAGGATGATCAATGGAAGGATGCACCTGAGCTCAGTGTCATAGCAAAGGGTCTGAATACTTATGTATATGTGATTTTTCAGTTTTTTATTTTTTAATAAATTAGCAAACATTTCTAAAAACCTGTTTTTGCCTTGTCATTATGGGGTGTTTAAATTATTTAAAAAAAAAATTTAATCAATTTTAGAATAAGGCTGGACATAAAATGTGGAAAAAGTAAAGGGGTCTGAATACTTTCCGAATGCACTGTAAAGCCTTACTGCATAAACTTCCGGCTTACCTAACCTCATTATTAAAATGTAAGGACATAAATTACCTAACCCGTTCTCAGAATTGGTTAACTCTTCCAAGTTGGTTCCCCGGGGTCACCACTAAATTGGATAAATCTGCTTTTAGTTATGGTGCACCTGCTGGAACAATCTCCAGAAAAAAAATCAGTTGGATGTTCTGGTGCAACATGGGCAATTTAGGCTGTTAATTGAGGACCTCCTTGCTAAAACATGTGATTGTTTCTTCTATTATTGTGTTTTTATATGATGTATTTGTTTCTGTATTGAACTGTGTTGTATTTTTGTATGTGTTGTTTTGTTATTGTAGCCTACTGTGTAAATGTTGTGGACAGGGTGCACCTGCAAAAGAGGCCTTGGGCTCAGTGTTTCCCTGTATAAATAAATGTTAAATAAAAAATCCCTCCTATGGGAAACCTTGAAGGAAGTGGAAAGGAGAGGAAAAGGAAACAACAATAACTGGTTGATTCAATCCTTGGAACAGATACTACAATACTCCAGTTCTCCCACTCCTGAATTGTATGGTGAAAGACTAAAGAAGGAAACTGAATTGTATTTATTAACGCAGATGTTAAACTTGCTACCAAGGTTTTGGCCACTACTGCCCCTACTGGCGGAAGCTGCTGGTGCAGACATATGGACCTGTACCTACCTAAAACAGTGTCTGAGGATCAAACAGGTTTTATAAGGGGGCGTCAATTGTCTTCTAATGTAACATTATTCTTTCCCCTTCGGCCTCACAGGCTCCTGAAATGATGGTGAGTGTTCATAATAAAAATAATTGTAAAAATAAATAAACAAATAACAGGATAGTAAGGTAAATGACTGTGTGTGTGTGTGTGTGTGTGTGTGTGGTGTGTGTGTGTGTGTGTGTGAGAGAGAGAGAAAGAGAGACCGGCTGTGAGGTCACTGACCTAGGACCCGTGTGCTGTTGACCTCTGTGGCGTTCACACACAGGTAGCTGAAATAGCCCTCTGTCTTCAGGACGAACACCAGGGAGGCCCAACCGAACCCGGCCCCCGCAAAACATAGGCATTCCAGCAGCCCCGTAGCGAGGGTCAGCCAACGCCGCACCCCTACCCCACCCTCACACCCCAACATGAACCCCCCCCCCACCCACACGCGCGCACACACACGGCACACACACGGCACACTTCCTCTCTTAAAGCTTCCCCTTTGGAGTCAATCTTCCTGAGAAGGAAAGCAAGAAAAGAAAGAGAATCAACCAATTAATTGAACTTGAGACTTTAGACTTTAGAAACTGCATCCTAGAATGCATCCTGACCACCTTCTCCTCCTCTGAAGTGTCTTCAGATCTCAATGAGTTGATTGCTCATGGCACAAATAGTTGTGCAAATAGATCATAGAAAGTACAAACAAATCAACATTTGTCACTTCATCACAAATAAACCACACACACAAACCAAAATAGCACACAAACTACCCCATTTGCCACATTAATTTGCTTGGAAACAATCAGCCACCTTACAGTACTCACAGTTCAGAAGAATCTCCCCTCCCCACCTACCTTCTGCTTCTGTTGATGTCTTACCAATCTCACAAAGTTTTATCACTCTCATCACTCATTTGTTGACTCTGGTTTAACAATTCCCCAATGGTGGCCTTCATTCACTAAACATTCAATAGCCATTGGTTATTCTCCAGTGCCACCCACAAAACCCCCCACGCACCTTCTCCTTCTCCTTTAACCTCTAGGCCATAGAGAGGCCGGCCAGCAATCTGGAGGTTGCTGGTTCAATCCCCACCCTAGGAGGGAGCCGGATGTGAGCTGGTAACTGGAAGGTTACTGGCATCATATCTAAGGCTCCTACCACTGCTGTTGTGCCCTTGAGCAAGGCACTTAACCCCTAACTGCTCCAGTGGCGCTGAATATGGCTGACCCTGTGCCTAGAGCCTAGAGCTCTGTTCTCCCTTGGGGGTATGGTGTGTGCAGTGTGTGCACAGGGTGAGAAAACACAAGTTCATTTTGGGAGTAACAGGGTGACACAAGGAGACACACCAGTAGTCAGTCTGCTAATTAAGAGGCACACCTGTAGCCAATGATCAGTTAGAGGGAAGTTGGATAAAAATCCTGTGATTTGTATAATTGGGTGTCTGGGAGCTGAGCAGAAAGAGCTATTCTCCCAGATGCGCCTGAACTAGAACTAGAACCTGAACTAGTGATGGGCAAATGAAGCTTTTGTGAAGCACTGAACCACTTGTGCCAATTGTTTCGAAAATGGGTTCATTACTCGAAGCTTCAGTTACAGTGACCTCTCCTGGCGAAGTGCAAGGCTGCAGTCAAATTAGGCAGGCTAGTTGGTGGACAGGAGGCTTTTAATTACACGCACGCACGCACGCACGAACACACACACACCTCAATGAGCAGTGTTGGAGAAACTACTTTACTTTTGTAGAAAAGATCTTTTGTTCTGAAGCATCTTTGCTTTGATCAACCTTGGATTTAAAGTATTGTAACGACCCTGTGAAAGGCCCGTTAGCAATTCCGCCAAGGGAGTTACCGCTCTTGGTGTTGTGGCTAGCGCGGCCGGTTTGTAAGCGAAAGATTGCGAGTTCGATACCCGCTTAAGGCAAGCTGCTCTACCACGCCGTTCGCTACAGCATCTTTGCTTTGATGAAATTCTTTGATGCACACACACACTAAGACTGAATATCATGTTCTATTTACAAATAAAGATTGATGAATGTGTGTATTGTGTTATTGAGGAGAGAGTGCTGGGGAAAATATGGCATAGGTTGGGTGTGTTTGTGTAACTATGGCAGGGGGTGATTATGTGGGATGGGGAACACTCAAAGATTACAAGAAGAACACTCAGAGAATACAAACGCAATACCAACAACTCAACAGCAACAACGCACCTACTACGACAATCCACAAATTGTGCATTGTTTAGAGCGGTTATAAAGTGTTGAGGCACTCAAATTCAAAACTGTCGCAACCTTTCACCTGTCAGAATCGAGACGAGGCAGTGCCAGTGAATCACCTGATTGGACCGCGAACCAGTCAGGTGATTCATTCAGGCAACGAAGCAGTTGCTGCTTCGGACGTCATATGTCACGTGATATATGACGTCCGAAGCAAGCTTCGAAGCAGTGCTTCGATAAAAATTGTTGGTCAGTGTTTGAAGCACGTATCGAAGCTTCAGTGTCAAACTGCCATCACTAACCTGAACCTTAAAACTGTGATTTAGAGGGGAGGGGGATTGAGAGTTCCCCTCTATGAAATCCCATTTGTATATTTGTTTAGTGTTTCACCGGGTGAATGCGCTGGGTATCTTTTTTTAAATATTTGTTTATACAGGTCTTGCTTGTGATGGTGTCTATGTGCGTCATCTAGGCTACTGTTGCTAGCTACACTAATAGTGTAACTTGTGTTGGATTCTACGCTTTGCACTTGCACTAACCACTATGTTATTCTCCCGTCAAAAGTCACCAGAATTGCTTGTTTAACAATTCTGTCATTGTCGGAATCTGGACAAATAGTCAAAATGGTTGTGGAGGTGTTCAAATGACTTGTTGGTTACAGGCAGTAAAACAGTGACAATATAACTAGTTTCGTTCTCGTCATTGCACGTAGCATGTAAACATTTTGGATTAATGAAAGCTCTCATTTCAATCAAGTGAAGTACGTTCAATGTGAAATTGCGGAACATTATTGACACGAACTGCGCTCTTTGCTTTGGATGCGCTGTGTCCATGTACTGTAGCCTACTGATGAAATGTGCAGAATCAACTGAGAAACATTATATCGCTATGAGTTAATAATCTGCAATTTCACGGACACACATATTCCATGTCTGACATCATTTTATGATGCGTCCATGAAGACATGATTTCGAATTTCTCAGACCAAACAATAATTTATCCTTTTCCAAACTGAAACAACAACTCATAAGCTACTCTTGCAATCTTTGTAAACATATCCATCATGCTTAATGATGCCTCCTGGTGGTTGTTTTGCCGAGGAGAATGACCTGAAAAAAACTCACGAGTGCTGTCGCAGTACTCCATTGACATCGTCACACCGGTGGCCAAATTCTAAACTTTGGTCTACTGTACATCATCAATTAAGACAAGGTAGTAAGTTCTAGTGGCAGCTATACATGCCCAAGCCATTACACCCCTTCACCATATTTCACAGACATCTTTAAGTATTGGGCAGATCTTTTTTTCTCCAAACTTTCCACTTGAAATCACTCTGGTACATAATAATATTCATCTATATGTAAGACCTTTTTCCGGACCTCTGCAGGCTTGTTAGGTACTTTTTTGCAAACTGTAACCTTACCATCCTTTTTGAGTATAACTAGTGATATGCACCTTGCAGCTCTGTAGTTTGGCTGGTGACGTATTCTGCAGATGCTAGTCTCTGACACATTCACGCCCACCTCCTGGAGAGTGTTCCTGATCTGTGGGACAGTTGTTTTCTTAATTTTGGTGAGCATTCTTTGGTCATCCATTGTAGAATTCTTCCTTGTGTTTGCTGAGCTGACCAGCGCTTTTTTCTTTTTAATTATGTTCCAAACTCTTGATTTTGACATGCCTAAGGTTCTGACTCTGTGTTTCAGATTTGTTCAGCCTAATAATGGCTTCCTTGACTTACATTGACACCTTTTTGGTCCTCATGTTGACAGACACCAATAGCAGACTCCAAAGGCAAACGCAAAGCCTAGAATCAATACTAAACATTGACAGCTCTCTTATGATCTGTCACAAATGATGTGACGGAACACGCCTGACTTACCAGAAACACCTGTCAAGCCAATTGTCCCATTACTTATGGTGCCCTGAAAAAGGGGGACTATGTATAAAAAGTGTGATACTTTTTTAATATAATTTGTACACAAATACCCTCAAATGACAGTTGATAATCTCTAATTTAACCTCATAGTAATTGTTGAATTTCCGATCCAATCTTTTGGAGTATAGAGCCAAACATAAAAAAAATGCTTCACTGTCCCATTACTTATGCAGGGCACTGTATATGAAGAAAAATGTACTTGACCCAATGAGGAAGCACCATACAAACTAGTGATACCAGCGGTCTTTGACTTGAGGGATTTGGTAACAAATGAAAGTGCATGCTCTTAGTGTATTACAGAGGAACTGGGTAGGGTCAGATCTATCTTGGTTTGTCTGGATGGGCAGTTAAAATAGCCTCCAGGTTGGCCTAGAAATTTATGTCAAATAAACAAATACAAAAGATTGTAGACTGGAATGGGAAAGGGAGCATTTAGTCCCCTTTGGCCCTTCTCTCATATGTTGGAATATCCTTTGGATCATCCTTTGCTTTGAAAGATTATACCTCTACAGGTTCAAAGACATTGACTTTCTTTGAAATTGCCTTGATCACCAGTTTTAGTTTTTTATAACTTGAGTCATTGCTCTTGAGGTACAGTATGTCAAGAGTTCACTAGTAAGTGAAATAATCATTTCTGTCGATGTAGTACTTGCCCTTGAATACATTTACTCTCACACATGTTTCACATGGAACCAAAACCACCAAAAGGGAACTGGAACATTTTCAGCCAACACAACTGATGATGTGTGCACATAGCAGTCTGTGTCAGGTGATTTGGAATTGTTTCAAAGCTGCAACTACAATGTGGTTGTGTTAAATGTGCTCTGTGGTTGCGGGAACAGAGGTAACAGTAGTCAAGACACTTTATTCTAACAATGAGATGCAGTAGCTTACTCATCATGGACTCATACAACTGCTTTTCCTGTGTCTGGCTACTCCTCTACCTGCTATTTGGTATGACTTGTTGAATAAAGATGAAATCAAGATTTTTTTATTGTTAATTTTTGAATAATATTTTAGAAAGTAATTTGATATAAAATTGCGTCTGATGTCAACACATGCGATACTAATTTTGTTTCGGAATCCAACTAATGTCAATTCCAAACAGCCAATATTTTGTAGCAGTATTGTTTGTTCACAGCTATTTTCTACTTTCTCCACTGCAGGTGGTGGTTCTGCGGTTACTGTCCGAGGCTTTGTGGGTCAGGATGTGACCCTACCTTGCAGGTATGACACACAAAGGTATGGTAGACTGGCGGTCTGTTGGGGCCGGGGACAAATCCCCAACCGTGGCTGTGGAAATGAGATTATCCGAACAGATGGGGCCAAAGTGACAAGCAGGGCATCTGAGCAGTATCAACTACTGGGTCAGCAGCGTGAAGGGGACATCTCTCTGACCATCAGACAGGCTCAGGAGAGGGATTCAGGGACCTACGGCTGCCGTGTAGACATACCAGGATGGTTTAATGACCATAAACACCACATGGTCTTGACTATCGAGCCAGGTGAGAGGCACATTGTCGTCTCAAGTGATACTCTATACAACAGTATAGTCAGTGCACTACTGCACTCAAGCAGTATACTGCATGCAATGTAGTGTAGTGCACTAAAGTGCAGCCTATAGTATACTGTAGAATAGTCCTAAAGAGTCACCGAAAGAGTTTATTTGTGAGGCCAAACATGAATGGTTTACTTACTGTGCAGGTTCACCAAGCTGTATCATCTACAGAAACTCTAATTTCAGACAGGATTGATGGCCAATGATTTAACTATATTTTCAGCTCCTGACACCACAGTGGCCCCTCAGCCATCCACCTTGGACCAAGAGGTCACAACCACAACTGAAAAAGCAAGCAGTAATAGTAATGTTTCTCTATTATTGCATGAATCTTTCTTGACTTGTCACAAACCCTTTATAAACCATTTACCTGGATTCCAAACTCTCAGAATAAATTAACCAATACGCAAAACATGCAAAACACGCAAACAATAAGCATGTCATTTGACACGTAACAAATTATTGTTGGCTTTGTATACACATACTGTTTTGTCTGTGTTGTTATGGTCCAGATCATGATCTCTTTGATATTGTTGTCTTTAGTGCCTCCTGACCCCCCAACAGTGGAGATCAGAGTAAGCGATGTCTCAGTCGAGGTCCACTGGACTGCTGGGTTTGATGGAAACAGCCCAATTACTGGTTATGATTTTGAGATCAAGAACAGATCTGGTAAAAAAAAATATATATATTTACAGTGACCTGCGTAAGTAAGGGGACAGTGAAGCATTTTGTCTTCTTTCAGCTCTACACTCCAAAAGTTTGGATTTTAAATCAAACAATTACTAAAGTAGAGTAGATTATCAGCTTGGTATTTGTATATATTGCTTTCACCATTCAGAAATTACACCACTTTTTATGCATAGTCCCCCTTCAGGGTACCTAAAAGGATTGACAGGTGTTTCTGGTAAGTTAGGTGTGTTCCATCACATCATTTGTGCAGGCATAAGAGAGCTGTCAATGTCTAGTATTGATCCTAGGCTTCGGATTTGTCTTTGGAGTTTGCTATTGGTGTCATGAGGACCAAAGAGGTGTCATTGAAAGTCAAGGAAGCCATTCATGATTTAAAATCCAAACTTTTGGAGTGTAGAGCCAAAAGAAGGAAAAAATGCTTCACTGTCCCATTACTTATGTAGGGAACACTATATACTTTGGCGTGTGGGTGCCAACAAGAGTTACAGTGCCTTCAGTAAGTATTCACCCCCTGGACTTTTTCCACACTTTGTTTTGCTACAAGCTGTCTCACTAAATACCCCATAGCCCAAAAAACATAAATTAATCGATTTTAAAGTTAGGTTGTAACAAAACAAAATGTGGAAAAAGTCCAAGGGGGTGAATACTTACTGAAGGTACTGTACAATTGCAAATGCTTTACTTGCTGGGTCTTATGAAGAATCTGTGTTAACTCACAATCTGTGTTAACTTAATAATAACAAAAAGTGATGTATGTCTGAAACCCAGCGGAAAACCAAATTTTCTCTGTGACTCTACTCTATTCTCCTAATGAGTGTCAAAGTTCATAATGGAAAATATCATGATGTTTTGATCTCGACTTCTCTACCTCAGTAGTCACTTTGGAAGAGCTTTGTCCTTTACCACCAGTAATCATTCTCTACTCTTGTTCTTTATTAACCTTGACCTCTTGCTACACAGAACCCTGGGAAACAGCACAGAGAAACACACACATAAATCCTGTGTTGACACAAGCCACGGCAACCGAGCTGCAACCGTCTGGCACCTACGACATCCGGATGTTTGCCAGGAATGACGTGGGCGTGAGTAAGGCCAGCAATGTGCTCACCTTCACCACTGATGAAGCAGGTCAGCTCAGCTGCAGCTCTCATGACACCTTGCTCTACATTGATTGCATGTACAGTATCAGTCAAAAGTTTGGACACACCTTGCTAAGAGTGTGCAAAGCTGTCATCAAAGCAAAAGGTGGCTACTTTGAAGAATCTAAAATATAAAACATATTCTGGTTTGTTTAACACTTTTTTGTTTACTACATAATTCCATATGTGTTCCTTCATAGTTTTGATGTCTTCAATATTAATCTACAATGTAGAAAATAATAAAAATAAAGAAAAATCATTGAATGAGAAGGTGTGTCCAAACTTTTGACTGGTACTGTATATGTGATTCTGATTAAAAGCCATGTATGTGGAACAGGGTTTTGAGATTTCAATGCAGACATTGTGTTATCATTGATATGCCAATATCTGTCACCAGCAGCAAAACATAAATATTGTTTGCACACTAAGTACAGACAGTACAATGGCCTACGTCTACTTAATGACCTCTGATATTTCCCATCTAGACCCCTCGGGTCCCCCACAGGATGTGGTGCTTGGGGCCTTAACTTCACACAGCATCAACGTCACATGGAAGGTATTGTGGTGAATCTGACCTCATGACACACCAATAGTTCTCTGTAGAGGAACTTTTCCATTATAGTGTTTTTACGATGTGTGTGCGTGTGTGTGTCTGTATGTGTGTGTGTGTCATCTCGTCCTTTTCCTCAGCCTCCTCAGGTGCACCTTCAGAACGGGGTGATCCGTAGCTATGAACTGAGCTACAGAGAGTATACCACGACCAGGAGGTATGAAGAATGGAGGGTAATAAGCGTGGAAGCGACAGGTGAAAGTGTTCAGAGTTTCATCCTGGATAACCTGAACCAGTCCACCCAGTACACTGTGCTCATTGGTGCCAGAAATAGTGCAGGAACAGGGCCCTATTCACAATTCTATGTCTGCGCCACCCTGAGGGATGGTGAGTAAAGCATCGCTAAGGTGGTGATAAAGGTGGATTTTGTTTACAGTAGATGTATAGGCAGAAGTCTGGATGCAACGACTTACAGTCTCTGCTGTCAACATGGGAGTTTAAAACATATTTGATTATACAGTGTTTGTTTATATCCCTGTTGTTTTTAAACATTGGAGTAAAACAGCTATATTTTGGGATATGATGGGGTAAGATAGTTGGATTACGGTTATGAGAGATATAATACATTTTCTTCAAGAATCCATGTCTATACAGTATAAGCAACATTTACAAATCCAAAAAGACTTCATGAATAGCTTTGATACAGATTGTTTTAAATGGTGACCAATTTATGGCTGCAGTTGAATTCACTTGCCATTGAGTGCTATTGATAATGTTTCTTAAGGATATACAACTTCAACAACCAAGACCATGCCTTATCCAACTGACCCGGAGTCAACATGGGGAAGTGTTACCACCAGCCATGCTCTAGGTGCTAAATTCATTTACACACTGCACGCCAAGCACTGCACGCTTCCACTTAACACAGCCCAAAAAACAACCATTCCTCTTTTCCCTAAAATGTCAGATGCATAAACTGCTGATGCACTTCCTCTAGCAACAGACTTCACAGGGTCTCGGCTAATTCTGTTGTTTCCTCTGCCATACTGTAGGTCAAGGGGAGGTCAGCTTCTCAACAAGTCCTCAAAGTACTGTCTCCATTGAAACTCAGGTAGTGAGTGAGAAACTATGAACAGTACATTCACGCCCAATATAGGAAATAAATGGTGGAAAAATGCTGAAACGGCAAAGGTGCAATGTTGCAAATTTCACTTCTACCTGTTTTTGCTTTTTTAAAGGTATGGTTCACTATTTTTACACTTTTAGATAGAACTCTAATGTTTTTTATTTATTTAGCTACATCACTGCTACCTCAACTCAAGGATATAGTGGAAGCAAATGTGGCAAGTAGCTTGTCACTCTTTCTTATTTTTGTACTTAGTTTGAAATTCACCCAGAAGTTGTGGCTTCACACATATCTACCATGTCTACATTGAACTACTTAGGAGAGTTGGGATACTATAGGCATCCCGAGGATCCCAGTTAGACTTTTCCAGTCAGAACTCTGACTTGCGGAAAAAAACAAAACAAATGTATTGGTTAAAAGGGGCTATGTAATCATCCTAATTTTAACATCCCTGGATATCTACAAAAAACATTTGGGAATAAAAGTCACCACTAAATATTTGTAACCATTATTTTCATGTGGCTTTTGATTGACAATTCATCTCATGAGTCGTCATACCAGTTTGTTCCCCAACCCAGTCTCCAAATTATTACATTCTGGGGGATCGTTTCTGCACACCAAAAAATACGATCTGGGGGATCATATTATTAAGCTATACTGGCAGCTAAATACAGAAGGCAGAACATTGTATAAGGAGGTAGTGGAGGCAGAAACCACCCTCCATGTAATCGAACGTTGCTGGTTCGAATCATGCTGGGGACACGATTTTTGTTGGTGCTAATTGTTGCTTATGCTAATATTTGCTAATGCCTTCCCCTGACAACTTACCCTAACCTTAACCAGTCAAAGTTAATGCCTAATACTGCCTAACCGCCACGCAAGTCTTAATTCACATAACTTTTACGCAACATATTTTACGCCCAAAAAAGGTGGTCAAACGCTGGTACAGTATATAATGGTTTATATATATAATGATATAATACAATCCCCCAGACCGTATTTCCTTGGTCTGCGGAAACGATCCCCCAGAACGTAATAATGTGGAGACTAATGTTGTGTTTTCCTAAATTCAGTGCTTAGCAATTCTTGGGAAGCACTGAACTACAGTGTCTCTTATATGGATTTATTCTGCATTTGTATTTGCTGTTCAATGCTGCTACATTTTTCGTGAGTTACTCTGGCACTAGCTTTGTAAAATTCTTCTTGGCTAATACTTTAGCGAACAGGTCGTTTTTCTAGCTTGCAAAAATACAACCCTGTGCTAGCTCAAACAACAAGATAACTTCAACCACATTGTTTCTTTAACATTGAATTCAGAACAGTCTTGCTGCATTTTACCACATTTTAAATGGCCAGTTTACTAGTCTTGGCTGGATGTAAAATGTAAACAAATAATATTCTTGGTTTATTTGATTGAGTTGTACGTGGTTGTCATTGGTGTATTAAAATCGGGTGATGTTGTGTGGGAATCACAAAAATCACAAAAATCACATCCACGCAACTGTTCAAACTGCTGTCACACTATGGGGTCATACTTTTTCACAATTTCACAGTGTTACTTCAACATCATAGTGTGCAAATACCATATAAAACACCAGAAAATCTGGGTTTAGACTTCATGGCCCCTTTAATCAAATCAAACAGTATTTATGTACTGTAGCACATTTCATACAGATATAATGTGCTTTACTGGAAAAAGTGAATACAGAGAGATAAAATAAAAATACAAAAACACTAAGCAGAGAACATGAGAGGACTGTAGAGACTAATGCATCGTAAATAATAAAAGCTCAAATGTAATAAATAAGAATGTACTGTATGTAACAGCAAAAGTCAGGAGGGGAAAGTCTTGCACAGATCAGTTCTTCCCACTAAGGTAAGTTTTAGAATGTTGAATGAAACAGTACCTGTAAACTATATAGAAAGCCTTTGACAGTCTGCAAAGGGAATCATTCTGGAATTAATTCTGTGGCAAGGCATCCCAAGACAGTCAAAATAGTGAACCATCTCTTCAATGTACGGTTTGCTATTAGTAATTTCTACCATCTTTACCTTAAACACTCTACTAGTAATTTATTCCCTGTTTCATCCCAACTGTTATACTGTAGCATAGTGCTAAGGAGTTTCAGAGCAGCCTACTCCTTGGGATCCTGGTGCCATTGCTGGTGTTGGGGCTCATTGTCGTCATGACGATTATATGGCACCTGAAGCGTGAGTAGGCCTACAGTACACATAGATTCTAATGTTTTTGTTGATCATATGGGTGATATAACTAGTTGATTTCTCAATCTTCTTTTCCCTTTTGTAGGAATGAAAAAGACAAAAGGTATCATGAAAATGTAAGTGTTCAAAATGATGGTTATCAATACAAGCTTCCTATCTGATCCAAGAGAGTGAGGTTAATTTATTGTATGCGCACAGACAAATCGTGCACTGATCAAACACATAAATGTCCCTTTCACACACTAAAAGGTCTCACATCTCTTCCTCAGAAAATGGCAGAACAATGGCTTTATTTTCTTCAAGGAGGGGGACCAACCTCTAGAGCCATAGACCACTGCACAGATAGAGAGAATATACAGGAAGATGATGGAGAAGTAAGCATGGAGTAAATATGCTGTAGGAATTCACTTTTTCACTCGAAATAAAGAATGTGAGACTGACACCAGTGTCTCATCAATTGGGATAAATCAAATGAATAATTTATTATCATTCATGGAAGCCACAGCTCCCAAAGACTCTCTGACGAAAACTTAAACCGTCAGTTGTTATATACTGAAAAATACCTTCTAAAACATGTGCGTGGAGAGGACAGATAACTAATTTGCAGAATTTCCTATCTATCTTATGTTTCTCAAAACATAGCTCCCGACACACAAGGCTCTACTATTTAATAACACATTACACAGCCAGTATTTGTTGTCCATGAGCACTCCCCTCCTATGGGACCTCACTGTGATATATAAGTTCAAACCTTCTGTTACATACATTTTAAAACATAGTTGGTCACAATAAAGTTTAAGAAATAATGAATGGAAGTTCAATAAGAGGTCAAGACAGACATCTAGTCACAGGACCAATTCCTGTGATTCAGATTCTTTCAATGCAAAGTGAAGTAAGGTCGTATTGCAAATAATGCTTTGACAATCATATAATAAAAAGCATTATTATATGACCGATGTTGGATGCCTATTATTGAATCAATGTTGACTTTTGTTGATCTCTTGACTAGATGAAATGTTCTCAGTAATGTGAACTATCGTCATCCCCAATTGTGTTCCATTTTTTCATATTTCATCTTCGTCCTTTTTATTGATAAATTTGTTATGATTGATACATTTTTGATAACCTCTTATAGAAGTAATCTCTAAAGTAATCTTAACATGATGCAATAATTCCCTTAATGAATTAATTCAGCTTATTTTCATTCATGTTAATGTACTGCTAACATGCTTTATGCAGATTAACCGATAGTTTAAACCTTGCTATGTTAGATACTATATATTGAGACATTTCACTTTTTGTACAGAAAACTGCATTTCCTGCTCCTGTGGGTCTCGTTGATTTGATTAATTGTATGCCCGTATAGTGTTCTAACCTGTTAATACAATACCAAGGAAGGTTTTTTAACGGTGTAAAAAGCAGTCTTGGTGCAGGGCACTGGCGAGCGGTGCTGGCTCTATGGGGTGTGTCTGAAATATTTGTGCTATTTTCAAGGCCAGAATTTTTCAGTGCACCTGATGACACTTGACCTGCTCATTACCACTACTCCACCCACCTGAGCGCAGACAAGATAGCGTTTCAGCGCTGTGGTATTTTTATCAGTTACCACTGACACAAATTGCCAAAACGCCGGTGTTTGGACTTGTGTCAGTTTTGTGTTGGCTGAAAATAGAGCCCTTAATACTGAGGTTGCCAGAGGAGTTATGCTGTAAATAGCAAAGCATCAGTTCTACATTCCAGCGACAGTTCCATTTCCATATAACCCTGTATTTGGAGGGTGAAAATCTACTTTGAAAAACAGTCAACACTATCATTGTCATTGTTTTGTTCTCGCTGAAATTACAATCTCCAAAACTTGTTAACCCATAAAATGTTTTTTAACATATTTCAAAACCAATGCTGGGACGTGGACTAAATGCATAGAGATGACAACTATATGACAAAGAAAGAGGAGAAAGTGAAATGTCTATTGGTGAATGGAAATTCTTTGTGTAGTTGAAAAACGTATTGAAATGTTTGAAGAGTAAATGTGTTAAACAGCCATATTTGTTGATATTATTGTAAAACAGTATTCTTCAGTGTAATGAGTCAACTAACAGTATGTACTATGATGCAGCATAAAGAAATCAGAACATAAATTAAAAATGGCATTGCATTTTATTATTGTAATTGTATACTTTTCTACTGTAAGATTTAGACCAACCATTTCGAACAGGTTTTCACAACATCCTGTGATGGTGAGCAATCAAGTTAAGTGTGACAAGAACTATCAAACCAATTAACACACAGGTTGGTATGACATGAAGATGATAATGCTTCAGACTGGATGATATATCAAAGGGTAACACACTACTGAGGGGAAACTCAGTTCTAACAGCTGATGGAAAGCTTAGACCACATGGCTGGACCCAGAATATGTTGCTCTGCTGCCTGCTACACCAAGTAAAAGATTCCTTAAACACAGAACTTGTTACCGTTTTTTATTTTCTTACACTACTGAGCCATTCATGTGTAGAAAAAAGTGGAGAAGTTGTGGGAATAACAATATACTTCATGGATCCAGCCTGTCCCAGTCATAGCCACAAGAGGGTGGTAGAGACACATGGCTGTATTTGCAGATTTGATTCTCGTGCTCAGCCAGCCCTCTATCAAATTCATTCCTCCTGGGGCAGCCATTATATCTGTTGGATTTCCACCCATCTGTCCTGTAAATATCATAATTGGCCTAATTAATGGGCTGGAAGAGGAAATGCGATACCTCTGTGGAGCTAAGGAGCAGCTGTTGCGGAGGGAGTCCCCCACAAATAGGGAAGCGGAGGGGGGGGATACCCAGGCCTCTCTCTTAGACCCCTGTAGGGCCCACATGGTGCAGCAGAGAGGAATGCATGTCCTCACTGCCTGATAAAGCAGGGTTTCCCCTTGACGGTTCTACTTAGGTAGTCCGTAGTACCCGAAGCATCATCAATGGATATAGAAACCATTTGAGGATCTTCTCCGGAAAAGGTTCAAAACAGTTCAGTCTAGAGGGGCCCATCACTCCTAAACACTGTTAGGGGAAACTGCTTTTACAAATCATGCAGAGTAGGTGTAGAGGTTAGATGCATTGACATAAACTAACTGCTGTGGCCCTCTGAGGGTCAAATAATGTGTGTGGTTGCGTCTCCTTAGTCGCTAACCCCCAGTTGTCTGCATACAGTGCCTCTTCATGCTGTGACTGGCTAAACAGACTGCAACCACATCCCCCCCTCTGGCCGGGTGCTTTTTCCCTGTCTCCCCGTGTCCATCCCTCCGCGGACCAGTTTCTCTCTCTGGCTCTACGTCTTGGGCTTGGTCTGTCCTGTCAAAGCTATCCAAACACACCAGGGTGATCCCTATGTCCCGCCGCCATCCCTCCATCCGCTTTTACAGTAACAACATGGGGTAACATTTGACATTCAGTTGCCTCTATATGTGTGTAGTAACATTGGCTTTATATGTTGTAACATAGTCATTATTAAACTGCCTTATTCCTCTTATGTAATAACATAAACAACCGCTGTTTCAGGGTGTGAGGGTATTTTCACATTGGTCCCTTTCAACCAATTTCACTTTTGGGTTCCATTTCGGTTCGCTGTTTTGGGTGGGGAGGAGGCGTGTGTGCGTATGTGTGTGTTTTATTGTGTGCTATTAATGGGGATGGAGTTAGTACAGTAATAAATCAACACAATAGTTTTGGCCACATCAAGGGGACAGTGTTCAGGAAGTGGAAGCACTGTACTGTACAGTACCACTCGCACCAAAGCCTGAGCTCCACAGGGGGGGCTGTTACCTAGGCCTCACTGTCCCAGCGTGAGTACTCATCTCTGGGCCTGAGGAACTGCCAGATGTGTGCCCTTCAGGAGCTCTGTGTGAACTACTGAAGAGCGGAGCAAGATGAGAGCAACAGAAGGAAACTGAAAGAAGAGGGGGGTAAAAGTGTAATAAGTAAGAGGGCTGCTGAGGGAACGGGGTGGGGGACACGGCAGTTGGGGGGGGGGGGGGGGGGGGGCTGAAACACAATTCAAGCCTTTGCACAAGGAAACCCCATAGCATTAAAAAGGAGTCACGTAAATTCAACAAGTGACAACTGTGACATGTGTGCCAACGAACAGCAGAAATACAAGAAGGCAACAAGAAGAGTAACTTAGGTAAGTTACTGGAGACAATTATACATGTGTGTATAATTTGTTTGGGTTTGTTACAATACACCTGAAATATAAGTGACCTTTCACTATGTGAGAAACAAAGGGGAGAGGGGATGTGACTGTGTCAACATATCCAAAGTATAAAGCACCCCCGCCCCCTTTCCAGTCTTAACTGAAGATCTATGTATGGTAACACGGTTCTGTATAATTAAATCATATGAACTTGTGGGTAAGTATGTTGAGTGTGTGTGTGTGTGTGTGTGTGTGTGTGTGTGTGTGTGTGTGATGTGATTAGCCAACCTGAGCAAGATGAAACGCTCTGCACATGATTGAAGGTCAGACATAACAGTTACCATGGAGACATCGCCAAGTCAGACTAAACCGGGTGGAACTTGTTCTCCTCTACTACCCTAAGGGACCTGCACCAAGAAGAGTGTGTGTGCCATGTCTATCCAATGTATATGTGCATGCAAGTGTGCTGGTACATACTTCCACTGATTTACTTAATTTGCACTATATATAGTGAATCACAGAATTGTTTTAGGCCCTTAAATATGCACCCCTCACCAGTGGAATTCGTCCAGAATATGTGTGTGTTTTTTCACTTTCAATCTTGACAGATTGACATGATCACGTGTCCTATTGTCAATCTAGGCTAACGCTCATGGATTATAAGAGCTAATGAAAAAATCACTGAGTGTGTGTGTGTGTGTGTGTGTGTGTGTGTGCTTGCGTGTGTACGTGCATGTGTACGTGCATGTGTCTGTGCATAATAGTGTGTTAGTTGATAATCAGTGATTCTGGGCACAGTTGCGAATTTAAACCTTCTCAAGGCTCTACGTTTCCATAGGAACACATGAGAGTTTTTATTGATGTAGTTTGTCAAAAATATTTTTTTGTTTTGGCAGTCATTGAGGACAGAAATAGAGATACTGAAATGCTGCTTACTTCCTTTTATGCAAACATAATCCTACAATGTTTTTCACACATGCTTCAACATCCTAAACCATATCACAAACCATGCATATCATATGCCACCTCTTATTCACCAAGTATTAAGTCTCACAGCTTTGAAATATGCTGTAAATCTATTTAGAGATTTATTGATATCCCCTCTCCTGCCACTGATTGTTTTTTTTCCACACCTGCCACGGAGGTAGTATTGGTTGGAAGGCCTATAGAGTAGTTGATAGCAGTAGAAGTGCTGATCGGAGAAAGAGGGGGAAAGAGAGGAGGAGGTTTTCCAGACAGGGAGAGGGAGAGAGAATAGTCTTGCAAAGTCAGACGTTTTCTCACAGCAAAACTGTTAAGCTTTATGTATACAGAAGTTACAGAGCAAACAAATACAATAAATATACATTACAATACAATAGTTTATAAGAACACCTCAGTTAAAAGACACAGTACTACCCATGTGTACAATCCTCCCTAAACAAATCCCTCAACAAAAATGTGAAATAACTCAACGGCACCAGAGTCTCCATTTGTAAAGTAACTTGTAGGCCATTCCATGTCCGAGGAGCACAGTAACTAAAAACAATTCTCTAGATACCGGTGGAACATTAAAAAGTATGTTTTGAATATGTGTCTGTTTACTATTAGGTTGCCATGAAAGCAACAATGTCAGGTAACATGGGAGTTTTAAAATAACTTTTTACAGTATGAAAATGAAATCCAATGATAAGCCCTACTTGAAGTCAAAAGCAATTTCAAAGGGGTCTGACCATGCTTTGAGTAGCTTGTGGATCAAAGACTAGAGAAACAGGCTAGAGAGAATAGAGTAATGACATTAGGGAATTAGTGGCTGTTAATAATGGAACCCCCCCCCCCCCTCTCTCTCTCTCTCGTCTGTTATTGTTTTACTCATCTCCTCTTCCATCACCCATCTCCATTCCCCCTTCTCTTTACTCTTCTTTCCTAATTTCCTGTCTCATTCTCTTCTTTCCTTCCGTTTGTCACTCCTTCTCTCTCCCTCTTCTCTCTCTCTCTCTCTCTCTCTTTCTCTCTCTCTCTCTCTCTCTCTCTCTCTCTCTCTCAGAGGATAATGCTATTACACAGCTGCCTCTGTTCTCCATCTCTTCATGTTATCCTCTTGCAGGCTCTGCCTCTGGCCTGCGGCGATGCTTTATGATTTCTTTTTGCAATATTCTCGCCACCTTTTTGGGGAGGGAGAATATTTATTCACAAATAATTCAGTGTATATGTGTGTGTGTGTGTGTGTGTGTGTGTGTGTGTGTGTGTGTGTGTGTGTCTGTGTGTGTGTCTGTGTGTGTGTCTGTGTGTGTGTCTGTGTTTTGGCATACAGGTCCCTGAAAGACAGCCATTTGTTGTTGAACAAACACAACATTTGTATAAAGTCTTATATCACCTCAGGGAAGGATCTGTGGAAGTCTTCCTTGCTCCTAAGCTCCCTACTTGGTTATGTGTTTTCTGAACCAGTGACTAGTGACTACACAACTTAAATGCATCATCCGGCATCTACGAAACTACCAACACTACGTATTTGTGTTTACATATTTGCCACCTGCAAAAGGTGAAACAGTGAATTGGCTGACCCACCACTCAATGTAAAAAAGGTGACATGTGCGGTATGTAGCTCTCTTTGCGCTCAGATCAGTTTGAGTACATTTGTTAACAAAGCAGTACAGGCCATGCATGCTGCTGCAACCACCAACCTCACTACAATTTTGCTGTAAAACTAACCAGAGGGCAGTCATGTAGCTAAACTGTATCTGGTTACTTTTTCTAAAGTTACTTTTTCTAAAACACCTTGTTTTTTGTGTTGTTAAGGGGTGAGTCAGCCAATTCGCTGTTTCCCCATTTGCGTATAGCAAATACATAAAGGTAAATACGTCATAGCTAGTGGTGGAGGGCCAGTATTTACTAGTTTCACCAATCCTAGATCATACAGTACCTGTGATGAAGCGCATCCATGCTTCCCCACCCAAGTAAGTGTAAGCAAGGAAGGTCACATTTGTAAAGGATTTATAAATGCTTTATAATTACTTAATAAACCACTTATAACCAGTTTATTATTCAATTATAAACCATTTACAAACAGTTAGGTTAGGGTTAGGGTGCTTGCCAAAAAGAGAGCTTGCAAACAGGAGCCAGTTATTAATGCTTTATAAATGTACTTATAAATGCTTTGAAAACTAACCCTGACCCACCCCTAAACAACACAGAAAACAAGGTGTTTGGTTTTAGAAAAAGTAACCATAGACACAATCCCAAATGTATTAGTCCTGGTCCAGGGTGAGCAGGAGTTAAATGCCTCGCAGAATAGTTTCAGGCCCTCCCACTGGAGATTGGCAGCAATTGGTATCAAACAGATAGCCTTCAACAGAAACTAGGTCCCAGAGCTTAAGGCAGGATAGCCACATCAAAATACAAAACTAACAGCAACACTGACTTTAAACAAGATTAAAATTGATTTAGACTGGAGAACAGGCATCACCACTCAATCCCAAATGTATTAGTCCTGGTCCAATGTGAGCAGGAGTTAAATGCCTTGCAGAATAGTTTCAGGCCCTCCCAGTGGAGATAGACAGCAATTCCAACAGATAGCTTTCAACAGAAACTAGGAGAACAGGCTTCACCACTCAATCCCAACTGTATTCAGTTAAGTAACTGTATAAATGTAAGTAAATGTAACATAATATTTATTAATAGTGGCATTCACTAAAAAAAGATAATGTTGAGATTATGCAGCTGGCTACATTTAATATTTATTTCTGAATATGATGTTTGTGGAACAAATGAAAATTAAGTACCATAATACTAGAAATATTCATGTAAATCATAGATTTTTGGGAGTTATCTTTACTTAGCCCATTTTTAAAAAAAAATGTTTACAGCGTAGCAGACTTTGAGAAAGCCTTTGTTAAAGTATGTCTAGAATTCATTTATAAATCACTGGAGTTTTTCAACTTTGGAGAATCTCTTATAAGATAAAGGTGGTTAGTCATGTATAATAATCCTATATATAAATTCATAAATAATGGTTACTTCTCTGAGAAGATTGAATAACAAGAGGTATAAAACAAGGTTGCCTTCTGTCACCATACCTGTTTATTATGGCCATTGAAATGTTAGCTATTAAAATCAACAAACAGATCCAATGATAAGTTTGTCAGATTTTATTGTGTTGCCTATGCAGCCCTCATAGACTAAATGTGGCACTTTGTACTAGTTGGGTGTGCATTATAAAAACACCAACCATACATCCACACTATAGTTAAAGTAGCAATATTGAATGACATTTTGCCAGCAAGATTAATCAATTAAGGCAGACAGTAGATCACAGGTAGGGTAGAGGATGATGATGATGTGCAGCAATAACTTTGAATGATTGATTGATCATGAATGATTTGCATGGCTTCAATTATCATTCTGCCTCTGCATGATAATCTTTTGGGGGGAAATGCACTAAATAGCAAGTTGTTTAAAACTCCCCCACCTCCCAATTCCCAATTTAACCCCTGGTTACCCCACATTCTCATTCACACACTTCACACTCATATATTAATACATCAGCATGTACACATTCGCGCGCACACACACACACGCGCGCGCACACACACACACACACACACACACACACACACACACAGACAGACAGACAGACAGACAGACAGACAGACAGACAGACAGACAGACAGACAGACAGACAGACACACACACACACACACACACACAGAGGCAATAACAGTCACAATAGCATCCCTGTGAGGAGACGTATGGGTCTGGGCTAAAAGGCACATTTACAGGGTGTTTCATCACCGTGGAAACGCCTCAGCCTGCGAGAGAGCCACAGAGACAGAAGCTTCCCACAGTGAACCAGAGACACAGTCGCACTCAGTTTCATCATCCAAATGGTGTTTCACAGCAGTGGCAGG
This sequence comes from Argentina silus, assembly GCF_951799395.1. Classification (NCBI taxonomy): domain Eukaryota; kingdom Metazoa; phylum Chordata; class Actinopteri; order Argentiniformes; family Argentinidae; genus Argentina; species Argentina silus. The sequence goes on from NC_139669.1 coordinate 19,175,246, forward strand.
GAAACTGAAGTCCCTGGGTGTACCATATTGCCCAAGGATCCTGTAGGTGAGCTGCATGTCAGAGCAGCTATAATACTGTGAAAATAAGCAAATAGACAGAATCCACACGCTAAGGAAGTTTAGTCAGCCATACAAGCAGAGGGGCACAGCGTGCACAATACATTGCAGATAATGGACTGGATATTTCCTCCTCACTTCATTTCTCAATTACAGTGAAAGCAATATATTGACACTGGCCACAGACTTCCAGACTTCAGGAAAAAAAAATAGAACATGCACTGCATTTCCACAAAGAGGAATTGTAATCATGATTAATTTTAAAGTATTATTTCAGTAGTTATTTATTTACCTGATATTAAATGAAGAACTTTTTAACAATTGGCTTGGCCCATTGTAGTTCTTTCTTCAGAGTGGTAATCACAAAGTATTACATTCTACAATTGGTAGTCATGCTACACACACTAATGATGAATACCAACTGATATTATGAATACCAACAATTACTGATATCCTTGCATACTCTCTCTCTTTCTGTCACTCACACACACACACACACACACACACACACACACACACACACACACACACACACACACACACAGCCTATTCCTCAATTCCCTCTGTGGGCAGAGAGACAAGAGTCTCTGTGCTCCTCATCAGAATTTTTCAATACAGTCTCAGACACAGAAGGGAAAAATACACCACCACCCTTAGCATCTTCATCCCCCTCCTGTGATGTTCAGATAGATGGATTCCTCTATTTCCCCTCTGATTAAAGCTTTGTGTTTTACATGTGTTATCATTCGTTCCCATCATTATTCCCCTGCTTTGTCTCAGCCTACTCCTCTAATTAGAGTCTCTTTCCTTTCATTCCTCCCCGTCCCTTTCTTGCACCTGTGAGAGCGAGAAAAAGAAGAAGAAGACGAAAGAGAAGGGAAGAAGGAGGGAATGAGGGGAAAAAAGATGAAAAACGCACCACACGGAGTGAGTGGCGGAATGTTCTGGAATGCTGCGTCTGAGGGGAGGATGAAGGCGCTTGTCACGTCTCATCTCTCCTCCACACACACACACACACACACACACACACACACACACACACACACACACACACACACACACACACACACACACACACACACAGACACACACACACAGACACACACACACACACACACACACACACACACATCCTAACTGCAGCGCAGAGACACAAAGTCCCCCACTCCCCTCTGCCACTGAGCTTGCCTTTGAAAAGAAGAAAGTGCAGGGGAAATGAAAGGGAAGAGAGAAGAAGAACAAGCTAGAAGAAGCCACCACATTGGATGTTTCATTTTGACCCATATTTGTCCCGACGCATAACTCAAACAGGCGGTGAGGAGCCCAGTGAAGCTGCAATTTGGATGAGACCGTGTGTGTCTGAATCCCAATAAGAGACACTGGTGACAGCATCTAAAGACATCCACCTTTACACACTCTACACGGGTGGCATACTGTATATGTCTGTATAAGTCTTTATAAATTAAATCCCACTTTACTGAGTTGAGTGTGAAAATGCTACTGATACTTCACTTAAGAGAATGTTACAATGATAGTTGTACAGTTGCTGGGGTTTGAACAAAGGTCTGAATCCCATCCCCTCTCCTGGTTGTACATCATTCTTCTCTCTGTTCCTACCTATTTACTTTCTCCCTCTCCCCTCTCCCCTTCTCTCTCTCCATCCCTTCAGCCAGGACAGTGTTGTCTGACCCCTTGTCGGTCCACAGTCTGGCCGAACCGCGGTTGCGCCATCCTTCTCTGGATGTTATTGTGAGGGGAGGATGGAGCTGAGCCCATGTGGTCTGGCTGTGTTTACATCTGTCTGGGCCTGGAGCCTGAAGGCCTCTGGAGGCCATCCTGCCCTGAACTGGACCCAGCACATTTAGGAACAGGACCCGACCACCTCTCCATTCCAGCACACACACCGTCTGACATCTGCCACAGTTAAGTACTGTATGTCATTGAGGGGAGACTCGTGAATATAAACCAATGACATTTCTGCGGGAGATTTTCCCACTTAAGTCATTGTTATACTAGACCCTTCAAGCCAGAGGATCTGATAAAAGGGGATTACTCCGCCTCTAACCAACCTCACATCATCCTCTAACCTGCTTTACGTCTCTCCTAATCGTACTCACTTATCCTCTAACTGCTCTCACTTCTCCCTCGAAACCGTCTCATTTGTCCTCTAACCCACTTCTCTGTCTAGACAAGAATGCTGAAAAAACTGAAGTTTATTCACTTTCAATGGGGGGGAGGGGGAGTGTCGTGAGACCAAAAACTTGACCCTAGGCAACACGATTTGGGCAGGCTAGCGATGCCAACACATTAGGAAAATGTAACTTTTCAGTGATATCGCTTGGTGACAGCCAATCAGAGGAGGAAGGAAGGTCTCCCTAGCTTGTTTTGTATCAGCTAATGGTAAATAACACCCACTAGTGGCCAAGCAGGGGAGAGACAGGTGATTTCAACGCTTATATTCTGAGCACACAGTCACCCTCTTCACTTTTACCACTAGTTCTCTTTATATCTCCCTTAAACCCTCTCACATCTCCCAGTAACCCAACTCACATCTTGTAACTCCCATTCATATGGGGTTTGTTCTAGAGTTCTTAATGTCTTTTTTTAAACAAGCACATTTTCTTCATAAGCTGTTGTCTCTTTGGTTCTAAGTGAAAATCTAAACACTGTTGTTGAAGCTTGCCATGTCAGAAATATGTTGAACATGCACTAATCCAGCGAAGCAAAAGCAGGTGTTGAATAGTTCTCAGTGCAGTACATGATCTGTCTTTTGTTTTTGATCACTCATGAATATGCATGGGGCCTGGGACTGTGAGGGTCCTCTACAGAGGAACATGTTTAACAATGGAATTACATCTCTGACACACAATCCACCGCAAGGCTCGGATTAAACACACCACTGAGAGACAGGAGAGGAGTGGGGAGAGAGGGAGAGTCAAGTGATAAAGAACAGATTTTCTTCTTATCTGTGTAGAAGCCGGGGCCCCAGGGAGAGAAGGGGGGAGGGACGGGAGGGAGTCATGAAGGGGGGAACAAGGCGTCAATCCGATATATTTAATTTATTTTGCTGTTAGTGAATCATCAAGGGGATGATCCAACAGCGGATCAAAAGAATGAGTAAAGGAATGGAAGAAAAGGCAGATTAACGGAACAGAACAAAGGAGCAGACTCTCCAAGACTATCTCTCCTCTCCCTCTCCCTCCTTCTCTATCCCTCTGTCCTTCTCTTTTTCACCATAAAGAGTGTTCAGTGGGAATATGAAAAGCAGTTGGGCCTCTAAGAGAACTCTTCCAGGCCAAACATGTTACAGTAGAGTTACACAGAACCATCATAGACACTTGCTTTCACCACAAAAGGACTCCTGAGAGGGTGCAGGTCAACTCCTGCAGGGTGCAGGTCAACAATGTGTGTGTGCAGTGAGGTGAGGTGGGAGCTGAAGTGGACATTGGGAGCAGGCCCGGTCAGGCTTGAACGACAGTCCAAAAGACAGACGGGCAGCCGAGACGATCCTGCCCTGTCTTGAAAAACAAACACGAGAGGCCCCAATGATCATCCACAACCTTATCCAACACTCAGCCCCCACCTCAGTAAATCACTCTTACACCATACTCTCCTCCAGACACTGTCCCAGGTTGGAGCCTGAAAAGTGTGTATGTGTGTGTGTGTGTGTGAGAGAGAGAGAGAGAGAGAGAGAGAGAGAGAGAGGACAAGAGTTTTGTTTCATGCCTGCCTTGTCTCCTACACCCGGTCTCGCCCAGAAAAAATGAAATACAGTGTAAAATAAATGAGTGGCCAGCCAAGCTCACGCCTGGTTGACAGTAAATATTGACCCTAGGCTCAGTGTCTGTGTGGACCTGAAGAGTAAACCCAGTCCCAGACCCACTGAAGCACATCCACTGGCAGACAGACAGGCAACTGACCAATGAGGGGGGAAGTGAACCATGGGGCTGTCGAAGGTAGAAGTTACCTCTAACCACTGACATTCTAATGGTTAAAGTAAAGGTTGACGGTATGCGCCACTGACCCTTGATCTGTGGTTGAGGGCGACGTCTCTATGTCTCATTCTCCTCAGCTTCAGGGATAATGGTTGGTATACACTCTGTGCCAAATGGCTTCAGCACCATGCAGGCCCCACTTTATGCTATGCCCTGAACTTAGCTCTGATACTGACACTTACCGTGTGTGGGTGTGGGTGTGTGTGGGTGTGTGTGTGTGTGTGTGTGTGCTATTTTGTGTCTTTGTCAGCTCAACAGCTAACATTGCAGGAGACAGACTGCCTCCTGACAGTTATTTGCTAGTTTAGTTTTCTCTGTGCTCTGTCTATCTCTCTGTCTCTCTTCCTCTCCCCAAATTACCCTGGAGGACTTGGCGAGGGTAAACAGCACCAGCTGAAGAGAATGCTTGTTATTGTGATGCTTTATTTCTTCTTTGCCTTCTATGTATCTGTGTGTTGGCATGAGCCCTAGTGTGCTAGACCTCTGGATATATTCTATAAAATAATTATTCTTTAAAATAATATTTTTTTATATTCCATATTTCAAAATGTGTTGCTCAGATGGATTTCTGCTTGAAGCATGCCAGGGCTCCATTTTCTTAGCAAGAATACAAAAACCGAATAAGAAAGTGCTACGTCTCTATCAGTGTTTCTTTACTAGTTAGCTCATAGACTATAAAAATAATGGACAAAGCAAAGTCTGACATCATCTGACCTCATCTCCAGGCTGTTGTATTGACGGTAAAGCGTGGCTCTGAATCAGAATTGTGTAGTGCACAAGCGCTGGGGGAGGTGTTGTGGGAGATGATTGGTTGGTAGATTAAGCTGATTAAGACAATGGCTATGCAATCGGCAGATTCTCCCAGTTGTTGTATTGTAAACAAAGGCCAAGTTTGATGCATTGGTCCACCAGACCTTCCCAGTATTTGGACGTAAGTGTAAATGAGATTCGACATCACCCAATGCTTTTCAATGGGAATAGCTTGTTTTTGCAGCACGCTAGATAAATGCTTAATTCCTAATTGCCATCTTGCTTTGTCCACCCATAGAGCCTACACGATATCCTCTCTTATGTAGGACAACACAAGAAGAACGTGTGAGCTAAAGGAAGCCATCTCTCCATCACTGGCTTACACATTATGGCCACGTGATATTGAGTGTAACCAATGCAAGTGCATCTCAGCAATAGCAACACTGACAGAGACAGACAGAAACAGACAGAGACAGACAGAGCACAAAAGATTGACATTGAGTTTTCAGCTGATAAAGACAGTACCCACTATAGAAATATACAACTATACAAGGCTATAGTATACAGACAAGTTGCAGTAGCCTAAATTGGTAGCTAAATTATACATCCTTATGATTTTACCAAAACGTTAAATCATTGCCCTATGTAGCACTGCATCATGAAGCGAACACCACCAACCTCGGTTGTGTGGTTAGTAAAGGATCTTGTGCTGCATCAAGGCTAGCCTTAGAGAATTAAATGAAATGATTTTCTTCAGATCCATTTTTTTTGCTTTGATCCACTATCTAAATCCTATATATTGATGAAGCAGTTCCGGTTAAATGCTTTGCACCTAACCTAACTTAAACCTAAAACCAATAGCCTACCTGTGGTGACCCCAAGCTATGGGCTATGGGCTGGACGACAAGATGTTCAAGAGGTGCTAATCAATAAACCACGCAGTCAATGAACAATCCTGATACAACAATGAAATATATGTTTACTACAAGTATTCTACTACACTAAATATGCACTATAGGAAACAGTGGCTGATATACGCTCTATTATGGGATCATTTATGAATTAATAAGTTGTAGAATTAACTGAACAAAAGCATTCCTTACTTTCCAAACGTTGCAACCGCGTCCAGACTGGTTCTGTCTGTTGACACACGGCATAAGTTTACTACAAATCAATCATACATCAGATATGTGAAAAACAAGATAAAACAATTACCAGGAGCACAAATAATTACTGCCCAAGCTGGGTCTCACTATGTCCCAGCCCAGAGGGTTCCCTGGCATGACCTGGAGACAACATTTGATTAAAACATGATTCTAACATACAATTCTAACATTGCGGCAATACAAATACTCTTCCAAACACAGAGGGTAATTAAATATAGAGAACTCCTTGATGCCCAGTCATTCACACGTACAGACTTGGAAACTAGTGGGCATGCCGTGCACCAAATAAACTGGATGTCAATATGTCAGATTACCACACTCACCTCCCCAATGTTGAATTGTAGCCCCGACAATAGATTGGGCACCAAGGCCTGAATGGGACACTGGTAAGCGTTTGAGGTGAAGGCCCTGGGAAATCACAATAACAATCCCTACTCTCAACTCAGCCTAACTTCCCATCAATGCCGATCTCTGTAGGTTATGGGGGGTCTGGGTGTCTTCCTGCTGTGGCCCTTAAAGTTGGACGGAGGCCTTCAGGGCCATGTGGTTTCTCTGTTTTTTCCTCTTCCATCACATCTCTTGGTTGGTTAGCATATTCTCCCTCCTGAGCTTCTTCATGCACTGCAGGGTCGTACATTCTTTTGGGCATTTTCCATGTTCCATTGTTCCTCCAGTGCCTGATGAGGGTCATCAACTCTGAAGACAAGAAGACAAGACTTCCCCTTGGTTGGGGCCATTTGTTATGTGCACTCTAAATGATCACCTTTACCTTTGCAGTAAGTTGCTATGTGATTTACAGTTTTCAAGGCAGCAGCAGCAGCAGTTTCAAGGCAGCAGCCTTCCGACCGTTTGTAAATGTTATATATCATTTGACAGTTTTCACCAAATACTGAGTAAAGATAGCAACATGAAAGATTCGGTTCGGTTGTCAAACCCACTTTGAAAATAAGAGTACTACCTTATAAACGGTTTAAATACTAGCCATGCTGAACTATAACCAGATAACCAAGATGCTGTAACAGACAGAGTGACCTGTACATTGTGTCCCAGTAGCAGCCATTAAATCCAAATCTACAGACCTTGACCATCATTTCTTCAAATCTTGATTCTTAGCACAGCGTAGCCTGTGCATTATATTTCTTTCATTCTACCATTGTACCATCTGGATACCATAGTGCACAGGTGTCAAACTCATTCCATGGAGGGCCGAGTGTCTACAGGTTTTTGCTCTTCCCATCTACTTGATTGATGAATTAAGGTCATTAATTAGTATGGAACTCCCCTCACCTGGTTGACAAGGTCTTAATTGAAAGGAAAAACCAAAAACCTGCTGACACTCTGCCCTCCATGGAATGAGTTTGACACCTGTGCCATAGGGCATTCATTGGACTATAGAGAAATATTGTCCAATTATTACAATAATAGACAATTATCATGAAATATCATTGGTGTTGTTAATTAAAAAGAATATTAATAAAGTGTACCCATTGAGGCTCGGAGAACCAGTCTGCTATTGTTGTTGTCCAATGAGGTTTTGCCATACAAGGAATTAATCAATAAGTGGAGGGTCTCAATGTCTACCATGTCTGCTAAGGGTAGTCATGATGGTAATTGTAGGATCGAGGGATAGATAGATAATACATTAATTAAGAGTAATACAGTACAGAATTACACACATCTGGTGTAAAAAATAGCTAATACAATTTCCCAACTGTGCAAACATTGTGCAACCATTGCCAATCATTTTGTAGGATTTCACATCAGGGATGGTTTCCAAAGCATTTAAAAGTGCATTTATAAAGCATTAATAACTGGCTCCTCCTAATTGCAAGCTCCCTATTTGGCAAGCATTGTGTGAATATCGAACAACCAATGAGTTATAACTGTTTGTAAATCAGAATCAGAATCAGAATCAATGGCCAAGTATATTTGCACATACAGGAAATTGACTTGGTGAGGTTGGTGCATGGACATAAAAAACAAATAGCAAATATTGACGAGAAATTTACAAAATAGCTAAATATTAACAAAATAGCAATAACAACTATACAAATTTACAAAAAGGAGCAGAGGCTGTGAAATGATTATGGGGCATGTACACTATAAATTAGAATAATAATTCTAATAATTTAATAATTATAAATTACAAATTACACTGTCAGTGCATTGTGTGTGTGACAGGATGGGGGGGGGGGGGTGGAAGTCCCAGAGTCAGTGAGAGGCAGAGGGCTTGTTTGTGAGCCCCACTGCCATGGGGAAGAAACTGTTTAGGTGGCGCAAGGTTTTAGTCTTGATTGACTGGAACCTTTTGCCGGATGGAAGTCTATGGAAGAGGTTGTGACCAGGATGGGAAGGGTCAGCGATGATCTTTCCTGCTCTCTTACTGGTCCTGGAGTGGAAAAAGTCCAGGGGAGATGGCAGGTTGCAGTCGATGACCTTCTCGGCTGACCGAATGATCCGCTGCAGTCTGCCTTTGTCCTTGGCAGTGAAGGCAGCGAACCACACGGTGATCGATGAGCTGAGGATGGACTCAATGATGGCCGTGTAGAACTCGACCATCACTTTCTGCGGCATGTTGAATTTCAACATCCTCTGCTGGTCCTTCTACATCCTCTGCTGGGCTTTCTAACATCCTTCTAAATGGTTTATAATTGAATAATAAACTGGTTATGAGTGATTTATTAACTTATTATAAACCCTTTACAAAGGGGACCTTAATGTAAAGTGTTACCGAATTTACACTGCAGATTTGAGTGCATGTGTTATGCTGTCTTATGACGGAGGACAGTGAAACGAGTGGGTGCTCTCATTTGCCATTGTTCACGACAATATCTCTGATGAAAGTTGCTCTGATTTCACAGATATATCCCAGAGACTACCTTGATACACATCATGTATAGTGTACGTACTTGCACACACACACACACACACACACACAAACGTCAAACGTGTGACCATCTTGTATGATCCCTGCAAATGCATCGCCCCCAACACATAAACACACTCACACTCGACTTAAATATCATTTGTTTACACCAGAAAATATATTTATGTGTTGGAATTTGAGTGGAAAAGCACCCAAAAGCCCCAGTGTGTTTGTAGCCCTAAATAACAGTGGTGGTGGAGAGTGTGGTTGACCATAATTACCCAGGCCCTGTTAAAACCTGGGCGTGCTGTCTGTCTGTCTGCTGGCCCCGTTACGACTCCCGTCTACTGCAGTCCACTCCCAAACACACACACACACACACACACACACACACACACACACACACACACACACACACACACACACACACACACACACACACACACACACACACACACACACACACACACACACAGCTATCCTATGGGCCGAACCTCTGTTTTTCTACATCTGTCTGGACCAGTAAAAGACTGCGACTGCTTACAACATATTACATAATTTAGGATTCAGACAAACATAGTGTTTTTTTGGTGTTGAGTTTCTTTTAACCCAAAAACATGGCCATGTCTAGCATGTCAATGACCTGCAGTGAGTTTTTTCATTTTGCATAATGTGTGTGTGTGTGTGTGTGTATGTGTGTGTGCATGTGTGTGTCTGTGTGTCTGTGTGTCTGTGTGTCTGTGTGTCTGTGTGTATGGGGATGTGGATTATCAGCCTTGAGTGGATGGGGTGTTTTATGCTGTACTCAGAGGCTGGTAATTGAACTAAACATTTTCCCGTTCCCAGTGAAAGCAACACTCAATCAGCCCTGATTGGAGTGGTGAGTTGGTGGATTTTTAGCACTGTTCTCTATGTATTTTCATTTCAATAGCATTCATGTTCACATGCTAAATCTCCATCTGGCCACTGTGAAAGAGGACTGGGGTTGTGATGAACACACACATATTCACACAGTGTTCTCTCTCTAAGCTGAGGATAGACAAGCCAGGCCTGATCTACTGTGTGTGTAATATCTATGACAGCTACAACAGCCAACTGTGTGTGTGTGTGTGTGTGTGTGTGTGTGTGTGTGTGTGTGTGTGTGTGTGTGTGTGTGTGTCAGCCACTACTTTTTCTCTCTCACACATTACTAACCAGAGCTGTTTAAAGCAGTCAAAATATGAACACAAATTCCATACACGATTACACTTCACAATGTGTTCCAAAAATCTGCAGTAGTACAACCAAAATCACAGCCAGCAGAGTCTATACGATTCAGCCAACCGCTGAAACTCATTTAAAATTCCTTTTAATACCTTGTTTTTCACACAAGCAGTTTTTCACTCTAGCTTAAAAAAACAAACTGCAAAAACATGTAGAAAACCCAGCCTTATTTCATAGATCACTAAAGTCTCTTTTAAGATGCTGTTCTTTCCCCAGACTTGCTGCTCCCCCCGTCCCCTCTGTGGTTTTGGCAGAGAGAGGCTGTGGTCTAGGGTGGGTATAGCAGATAGACAGGACAGGACAGGCTTGGGGCCAGACACTGGCTCCTGTTTGCCTGCACAGTGCTCTACACGACAGGAGATATTCTCTGAATATTCTCTCCACCCTGCCAACGTATGCCCCTTGTGTATACAGCTGGGGATGTTATGCATGAGTAACAGAGGTGCTTTGGAGACCATGCTCCCCTGCCTGAGACCTGAACACTTGCTTTAGCTCCAAATGTTAATGATGACTTTAGCTTAGAGGGCTAATGCGGTGTTGTGGTACAAACCTTGTCTGTCACACATTCACTGTCGCATACACAAACTGTAGCTACAATACTCACACATATTTTCACTTTTGGATATTATAGGCTTGAGCCTCATGTTCGGAGAGTTGTGTGAATGTGGGAAATGTCTGAAAGGTCTGTCTGAAAGATTATAGAACACACTTGAAAGGATAACGATAATAATACACTCCTCTTCCTCTCATCTTCTCCATAAACGCCAGACCCATCCCTAGACCAGGGTACAATCCCAGAGGTATCTGGAATGCGTCTTAGTATGCTATAAGTTGTCGTAGCGCTGTGCTCATTGTTGAGTGATAATAGAATACGATGTTGCGATGTTCTAAATGTATGAGAAGCCTCCCATTTTCAGCGCACCCCAACCCTCCATGTACCACTGGGTCTCACAGCATCAAGTTGTAGAATAAATACATGAAAGCCTTTCTTAGAAGCACTCACCAGTAGCTTTTGTTTTTACAAGCCCAGCTGTATTCAGTTCAAACCTAAAACAATGTGGGCTAGACATCAGGAAATCCAAAAAGAATTTTTAAAGAATACAACAACAGAAGTTAAATGCTTTCCCCTTTGGTGGTGGTTAAAGCATTATAGCATATTGTATATATCTTCATTTGGTTTATTGGGAGCAAAAATTGAATTGATGCGCTGGAGATGCAATATGCAGATTTAATACGTCCCTGCAGAGGGCTGATGAAGGTTCATTGTCTCACTTTAAAAGCAGAGGGAAACTTTATGGAGCTGGTTGGGCAGTGATATATCATCACATAACTCACCTGTCTCAAACTCTTAAGATCAACTTAATTTAACCTAGATAGAGGCAATGAAGGTTTTCAAGAGGGAAAAGGAAAAATATCAAATGTATCTACTGGTTTTTGGCGGAGACATTACAATGGTGATGAATTATTAGCGAGGATGTCATCTCTCTCTCTCTCTCGCCTCTCTTTCTCCCCTCACTCACTCTCTCTCTCCTCTCTTTCTCTCTCCCCTCACTCTCTCTCTCTCTCTCACTCCTCACTCACTCTCTCTCTCTCTCTTTCTCCCCTCGCTCACTCTCTCTCTCTCACTCCTCACTCACTCTCTCTCTCTCTCTCTCTGTGCTTCAGATGTTTTCTTTCCTCTAGGTGTCAGCAGAGTTGTTTATGCAGGGATGGACTGAGCTGGACAGGGCTACCGATTATCTTGCGAGTGTGTGTGTGTGTGTGTGTGTGTGTGTGTGTGTGTGTGTGTGTGTGTGTGTGTATGTGTGTGTGTGTGTGTGTGTGTGTGTGTGTGTGGAGTTTCGCTTTCCCCAGCACAGTGACAGCCTTGCTCCAGTTGCCGTGGTGATATCCTCTCCCAGGTGACACACACACACATATACACGCACGCACGCACATCACACACATCACACACATTATCATAGTTAGCCATTTGCATCACCTCCATAGGCATCATGACTTTGATTTATTTCACTTCTATTTACATACCATGACATCCTTGGGTCGTTGTTTGTGTCCTTCTGTGGGTTAGATAACCATCATTAACACCAGTGTCCCTCTGCTATGGTGGTGTTACGTCCTGCCTGTCACACTCTCTCTCCACTTTCCTCCACAGACCCACTGTTCCTGCAGGTGTCTCCCCCCACCTGTGCGCTCACTAATGAGAGTGAAAATGAGAACAATGGGGAGAGGAGCGCAGGGCCCCGCCAGCTCAGCTGGGCTCCGTTGATCTTGTTAATTGCGTCCATGGACGCGTTCCGCTCTCTTTGAAGTGTGTCTGAAGAGCCCGCTTCAGAGACCGGCAATTACCGCACATCATGTAATTGCTGCAAGACAGGCAGCCATATGAGAGAACTCATGTTACTGTATATATATATATGTGTGTGTGTGTGTGTGTGTGTGTGTGTGTGTGTGTGTGTGTGTGTGTGTGTGTGTGTGTAGCGTGTAACTCTCCAGTAGTAGTTTGGGGCCAGTAGGAGATTAAGCTACAACATTGGTAGATATTCCGAGGACATTGGCTTGTACAATGTGGCAGCTTCTGCTGTGTTGTATTGTCTCTACAATGACAAAATACTGTAAAGTCTTAGTGCTACTCATTAAAACTTGCTCTACTGACTTCCTCTACTGATTACTTTATTGATTACAGGTACGTACGTCCAACGTCCCTCAAATTGAACGCGTTCCCTCATATGATGACAATCTTTTAAAACTCACGTAGATAAGCTAACAAAGAAAGTAAGAATTAAACTTGGCAAATAAATATGCTTCACTTTTAACTAAGGAAGCTTGGGGAAAAAAGCGCTCTACCCTTCCGCTTGGAATGAGCCTCAAAACGTCCTAAAATTACAGTAGCTCGTCCCTTTAAATGAGTTTAAAGGTAGGCTCAATAGTATGATGGAAAATGAAGTGAGGGGGTAGAAATGTTTTGACCCCTAGTTGCATTTAAATGTTTTTTTAAACTTTGTGTGGTGGCTATTTTCACCAGGTCTCTCTTCTATAGAGATTGTTAACAAAAGATTGTTAATCTCAATGAGACTAACCTGGTAAACATAATAAAACATAAATACATCACAAATAACAGTAAAAAACAATCCAGTCCAGTCTACCTTTCTGTCAGTCCTAGACTATGGGGACATCATATACAGTATATGCAGGGTTAGGGTTAGGGTTAGGGTTAGAGTTAGGGTTAACACAGCTGTTTTTACACTGAAGCCACTTGACACAGTTTACCATAGCACTCTCTGTTTCATTACTGGAGACGGTTTCCAAGAGCATTATTGTAATTTATATCAAAGTGTGGGCTGGCCATCACTGGCCATCTGAAGAGAACAGCATTGCCTCCTATTTATTTACAAAGGGCTACTACAAAAGCTACCTCAGTACCTTACATCTCTCATGAAATTAAGAAATACAAAATATTGTTATACCACCCCCAAGAATGGATAACTCTAGATGTCCCCGTTGTAGAATCTCATTTAGGCAAGGCCACTTTTGGTTTTTCTGCACCACAATATTGGAACAAATTCCAAGATTCTCTAAAAATGTACTCCCTAGAACATCTGAGGCATTTCAAGATGCTAGGAATGAACTGTGTCAAAGAGGACTGCATATGTTTTACTTAGCTCATTGTATGGCTTCAATTGTATACTTTTTATGTGTTTATTAATTTGTTTGCAATGTCTTTCTTATTTTGTTTCTTGTTGTTTGTTTCTCTTGTGCCATGTAAGCAGGGCTCTCCTGAAAAAGAGACCAAGGTCTCAGAGAGACTCCCCTGCATAAATAAAAGAAAATGTGAGAAGAAATCTCTAACACACAAATATTTGTTCATGTGTATTGTTAATATTTTAGAATGAGTAATTCTGCCTCTTATAGAAAAATAATACATTGAACTAGAAACCTATTTTCCAAATTCAGCCAAGAGATGGGATTTTAAATGTATCACATGTCAGATAGCAAGGATACTGGAAATTTGGATGCTACGGTTTCTGCGCCATATTGGCTACAACTGTACAGGCCGCTGGTGTGTGTGATTTTGGCTAGCTACTGCAACAAAATCAGTGACTAATTCATGAAAATTAGGACAAGCCAGAGGGGTCATAAGTCCTGACCTACATTTGTGCTATGTATCCGTATGCTCTCGGATTTGAATAAGTGTTTGTTTGGTAAGGTGCTTTTCAGTGTCCCAGATTCATAGTCATAAACAATCTTTGGAATTGTCCAAAACGAGGCACACACTCACAGTTTGTATTAAAAAGCCCTTATTTCTTCATGGGCTAATTGAATTGAAATAACAGAGTGAGACATTGAACGATTGTTGTCGATGTGTATCGGCTGAGTTGCCTTCATCAGGACGTAGTCACAGTAGAGTATATTTATGTTTTAAATGGAGAGCAAGGATGAATGACAGCACATCAT
>NC_139669.1:19192297-19194797 GCF_951799395.1 Argentina silus
CAGCCGGCCAACAGTGAAAAGAGAGAGAGAGAGTAAAACAGAGAGAGTGTAAGGGCAGGAAAGTCCATACATAGCCGGCAGGAAGAGCTGTGTCAGGCCAGGAAGCTCCTTGTATGGGCATAAAGGTTTCCTGGCTGGCTGGGACACTGACATTTCCTCCACTGGTTGGCTCCTGGAGTAGGGATCACATGACCGCAGGGCTTCTGGGAGACTGCAGGGGCGGTCGGCCGGGCCAGCGTTCAGCTCCAGCACCACTCCCTCCTTACGATCCACTCTACCGGAGCATTTGCTCACTACTGGAGCTTTACTGTAAACCTACCGTAAACTTTACTGTACAAGCTTCCAGTGACCTGCTGTATATCATACCAATGCATCTCTGTACTGTAGCTTTGGGTTAGGCATTCATATCCTAACTTTGACCATACAGTATTATGCATGTATTATGTTTACTGGATAGTGGGACCAACTTACTGTACTCCACTACAATAAGCACTACTACAACTTTAGCTGACTGTAGCCCACTGTTGTATGGTACAGTACTACCTTCTGTGCTGTTTCTCCTCTCTTTCTCTTCTCTTCTTTCCTTCCCTACAGTAGCCAACCTTTCATTTCCTACGGCAGTATTCACTTCTTGTTTGTGATCAATGTCCCTCTGTTCCCGAGTCATTCTACTACAATGATATGTTGGACATGAATCAACATGTGGCAGATAATTGTCCCAATTGTACTTGTTGAACTAGAAAACTCAGTTCAGTTTATGGAAGTTTGTCTGCTGTGAAAACAGCTCTCTCTACCAAAAATAGACAGACAGACAGACAGACAGACAGACAGACAGACAGACACTACAGAGAGATAGACAGGCAGACAGACAGACAGACAGACAGACAGACAGACAGACAGACAGACAGACAGACAGACAGACACTACAGAGAGATAGACAGACAGACAGGCATGCAGGCAGGCAGGCAGGCAGACAGACAGACAGGCAGGCAGGCAGGCAGGCAGGCAGGCAGGAAGTCAGACAGGCAAGCAGACAACCAGGCAGGCAGACAGATACAGACACACAGACAGGCACTACAGGCAGGCAGGCAGAAAGACAGGAAGACAGATCGACAAATAGATAGATACCTCTCTCAACCACTGAGAAATCATGCATACTCTAGATAGATAGACAGTGAGTCTGTGTTGACCACTGAGACACACACATCTGAAACATGACATGAGTAAAGCCATGCACCTGCCCCCTCTATCTCATTCTCTCTCTGACTCTGTCTCTGTCTCTCTCTCTGTCTCTCTCTCTGTCTCTGTCTCTGTCTCTCTCTCTGTCTCTGTCTCTGTCTCTGTCTCTGTCTCTGTCTCTGTCTCTGTTTCTCTCTCTCTCTGTCTCTGTCTCTCTGTCTCTGCCTCTGTCTCTGTCTCTCCCCTCACTCACTCTCTATCTCTCTCTCTCTCTCTCCCCTCACTCACTCTCTCTTTCTTTCTCTCTCCCCTCACTCTCTCTCTCTCTCTCTTTCTCTCTCTCTCTGGAGGAGGATAAGAGGCAGACATGAGAAAGGAAGGAAAAGGGATGAACAGTAGACAGATCAGCTTGTTAGGATGACCCTCAGACACAAACATAGACCCCCCCCCCCCCCCCCACATACACACACACACACACACAGCTGTTGAGAGCAACAGATGATGCCTTGCTGGACAGGGCACATAAAGGGCAGTAATCAATACAAAAAGTAGCTCCGTGTTTGAGAGAATCATGACTTGCGAATGACTTCAGCATGGTATTCATTTTCCGCCAATAACAGCATTGCAACGTTGTAATGAGAATGTGTTCAAATGCGTACCGTACAGTAATCACCTCAGCTGTAAAGGGTACCAGGGAGGGAGAATAGAGTTGAGGCTAATAGCATCGTTCTAATGTTCATCCACAAAGCAGCTTTTACCCTGCTGGCCTGGATAGAATAACAGGAAAGAGCACACACACACACACACACACACAAATACATGTACACACACACACACACACACACAAACAAATACATGTACATACACACACAGACACAGACAGACACACAGACACAGACACACACACACACACACACACACACACACACACACAAATACATGTATACACACACACACACACACACAAACAAATACATGTACATACACACAGACACAGACAGACACACAGACACAGACACAGACACACACACACACACACACACACAGGTGTAGAAATAGCTGCTGTGCGTGTGTGTGTAAGAGAGAGAGAATTACGCTAAACTGCATGGATATTTCCAACCCGTGAACACTCTAGGTAGCTACGTGCTCTATTTGTGATCTAACGCCATTACTGGCGGCTTCACGTGCATTAGTGGCGGAATATGATGAAGAGAGGAGGTGGGGGATATTGAATGGGATGATTATAGTGATGGGGGGGGGGGGGGGGGGGGGGGCATATCAGGTATTTATACTCTACCGATTGAAGTGCTGAAAGCAAGCA
>NC_139669.1:19199797-19222297 GCF_951799395.1 Argentina silus
CAGGGTCGGGGGCCGGGGGCTGAGGGCCAGGGGACCCTTACTAGCTCACATTAAAGATGTCTCTAATCACTGCGGGGACTTAGCCAATGATGTGCTTATCAAACAGCATATTTCAATAAGGAATCTTAAAAGGCCAGAGGGTGAAGAGGCAATAAGAGCCCATTTGTATGTGGATGAAAGGCAGAAACGTAGACAGACCTTGCATCAGAATACAGAGGAGGGAGATCATTACCATCCCCAGTTAAATCAGTGTTGTTCAGGAGCGCAGCAAGGAGAGAGAGGGGGAGAAAGAGGAGGGGCTGTGAGAGAGAGACTAAACTACTTTTTCTATAACCCAACTCCCTAAAAAGAATAAGAGAACAAACACATTTTTGAACAAAGGCTTGGTCCTTGAAGGGAGGCCCTTTGGGTGGATGAGGTGGCTCCATTGTGGGTTGGGGCGCAATGAAGCCACAATACGAGCTCCCTCGCCCCCATCTTCCCAAACAGAACTGGTTGGCGTGTGAGCTTTGATTTGTGCGGAAAAGCCGCCCTGCTGCCTTAAAAGAGCAAAGGGAAATAGTCATCCACATATGCCATGCACTTAAAAAGAAATTGCCCCATATCGCAGAATTTGGCATGTTAGATACATTGTGACAAAGTTGCCCCATCTGGATGGGAAGCAGTTTTGATGCCACTGCAAGGAGATGTCGTTCAGGAACAGAAAGCCCCACAGAGAACAACCCTGGGCTCTCATATGAGGGATGACAGGGGAAAAGATTTGTAGCTCCAAGATCATCTTTAGTCCATTGCTTAGAGCAAGAGCTTCTGAATCTCAATCAATTGACAACCTTTGACTACAACAATGTTGTAAACATTGATAAGTTACTTTATTTATATACAGGATATACTGTACATATATTTTTTTATATTGATAGTTCAAAATTCTTTTCAGTCAAGGGGTAGACCATAATCTTGTCCCTTGTGACAGGACCTACAGAATTAAACTGCAGTGCTGATTTATCCTTGTTTTTTTGTATGTTTTGTTGTGTAAAATGCTATTATTTATGGAAATACAACAATGATGTAAATATCTTGTATGAAAAAATGGGCCATCCTTTGTCTTCTTGTGGTGCTTTATTTTGTTTGCTTGCTGGCTGTTGTTGTTTTTGTCTTTGCATTGTTTAGGTGGGCGCCTGCTGGCTCTCTCAGTCAGCATAGAAGGGGAGGGGTGTGTCCAGTAGATGTGTCTGGGGCGGTTAGTCTGGGGAAATACAGTGGAGCAGTCTTGACAAATTACACACACACACACACGCACACACACACATGCACACACACACACTCACACACACACACACACACACACACCTCATCAGACCCAATTTAGAACGTCAATTTGGGATCAGGAGACCAATTATCTTAATTATTTTACTTTCCCCATATCCCTCTCTCTTTCACTTGTTTTCCTTCTTCCTTTTTTAGCAGTGCTTGCATTTGCGTGTATTTTTGTAAGTGTATTGCGCAACATCAAATTACACCCTGGGAGAAGTCGACTACTCAGTCGTCTGTTTAGTAACTTTGGAATCTAAGAGAATATTTTTTTTATAGGCCTGTCAGTTGATTTTGACGATTTTTTTTTCCCTATCAATCTACAGATTCATCCAAAAAAATAAATGATGCCAAAATAATGAGTGGGTACTTCACAGGTAAACAAATCAAAGGTGTGAATTGCCATTCCCATAGCTTAAGACAAAAGGCTGCTAATTGCTTGAACACTTGTTTACCTGATTTCATGTCACTCACTCTTTTGTCCTTGGTCTTATATATAGAAATACAATTCATTGTTTTCAAAAATGTATTTGTCAACTAAAACATTTGTTAATCGCTGAATCGCTGAATCAATACAGCCCTTGTTTTTGATGACAGTGTGTCATGATCATATTCCAAGTTTGACATCTTTGTTTGGGGGGCACAGGAATAACACAAAGATTTATTTATTTTCATTGCCGACAAACCACTACATCTAGAGTATATCAAAGCATTTGAAAACGCTGATAAATGAACAAGCGCCTCTGACTACTCATGCAGCAGCAACGCCTTCCCAAGTCATTTACATTTACGGCATTTAGCAGACGCCTTTAACCAAAGCGACTTACAACAAATACATTTGTTTAAGTAAGTGAATCATCTATCCATCAGTCATCATAAGATAAAGTAATCAATGCTCGGACCAGGGGCCATAGGCAGTCACAATGCTAGAAGAAGGACATTTTTGAATTTTTTTATTTTTATTAACAGGAGAGAAACTTGTACATGGGGGTAGTGGGGGTGAAGAGGTCTTTAGGAGGGACCGTTAAGATGTAGCCTGAAGAGATGGGTCTTCAAGATACGGCGGAAGTCACTTTACACCCACTAATTTCACATCAAACATAGAATCAAAAGATGAAGAATTCACCTCCCTGGGACCTACGACGCTCATCAAGGCAACGTTTGAAAGTTTGAAAATGTATTATAACGCTGCAGATGTAGATGGATTTGGTGGTGCCTGATTTAGATGTATTTAAATGAGGCTTAAACAAAGATAGTGAGATTATTTTCCATTAAGCGATCTTCCATTGTGAATGGTGGTCAATGCCCCCCTCTCTTAGCTATAAATACCTATTTACAGTGAGCATACCTGGTAGACGTCCTGAAGATGTCTGTATATTGTATAGGCCAACAGACCTCTCCCACCTATGTTCTATTGTTTGGTGAATATTTAAGGAAGATACAGACCATTCATTCTTTGAGTTTCTTGGGTTAAGCCTATGTCCACCGATCTCCTGTGTTGTCCTAGGATCCGAGTGTCTGTCGCACATATGATCGAGTGTCTGTCACACAGGGATTAGCAAATCATTATCAATCTTTATTAACCATAAAATATATTTTGGAGTCAGATATAACGTGATGTTAACTTGTGTTACTTGGTCATGTGACCACTAGTGTGTAGAGTCCGCTGTATCATGTCCATAACCGTCTGTACTGTGGAATAAATCTATGTCTTTATTCTTAACCCATCCAGTCCTTTCTCTATCCTTCAGTGTTTTACCCCAATTCTTCACAGGTGATTTGAGGGCTTGACAATGCCACTTGCCCTGGCCTAGTGAGGACCAGTGAATCCTCCAAACCAGCGAAGAATTTAAGAAATGATGAAAATTATGTAATTCTTAGCCTATGATTTGAATCAGATAAATACCCTAAGTTGTTGTGTTGCTGGGGTGCAGGCTAATTCATCCGATGCGCCCCACATAGTTTGATCCAAATATCAATTGCAGTCGTGGAAATTCGGGTAGCGTGGAATTCCAAAAAGAGCTGCTGTTTGTTGTGGAGAGCAGATTAACAACAAGGAGGGTAACAGTAGGAAAGTACTTTGGCTTTCTTTGACTTTCTGAGATGTTTTGCCAGGACATTGCCTCATTATCTGCTCTAGGGCCAGCCGCTTGGCGACACTGTATTGGAAAATCACATCATTTGACAAATAACCATTGTAAACCATGGCCTAATACCTCATTTAATACCTCATTTTCAAAGTGTGAGGCCCTTTTTCTGGGACCGTCTGGAGAGCACTGAAGATAAGGCAGTCCAAAGACCGATGGGTCAGGTTGAGGGTATAATTGTATGCACGGAACAGAGTTCCTTAGGAGAGTTTTAAAGGACACGCATAAGCACATTGACAGAGCTACATTTGTATATCGTAGCCTACTTAATTATTGATGTAGCAGTACCTACACAGTCACACAGTACACACTACTCTTATTTTCTTGATTGTAGACATTCATTTCACAAATCCTTGTATCCATACCAAAGCAATCAAATAAATATTTTAGTTTAATATAATTTATTCAGGATTTAATTTAATACACAATCCATCTGATAGGGTGGCGGAATGCAGCCCCTGCGCCACCCTTAACTCCGCCCATGGTCATGATGGGGTCTATTCTCAATTCCTTCCTAATGTCAGCACAGTATGCGCCATTGTGCCAACTGCACATTTGGGGCGGAGAAACTCACATTTTCGGTCCAGCAACACTATTGGCAGGGTTAGAAATTGCATATTTTGCTATCAGTATTTTATGGATGACAGTAGGCCAATCAGGTAATGTAACATTGCTAATTTCATGGCCATTTGTATGTACTGGGGTACAGGACAGTTTATGACAGTACAATTCAATTCTAATTCGCAAGCCCTCCTTTGCAACAACACATAAGAGGAAGGATATTGGAACTGCTATGTTGCGGTCATAGAGGTGCAGTCATGGCCACCAGAGGGGTGTGATTGTGAGGCAGAGGGTGTAATTTTCCAAGGGGTCTATTCAGATTTCCTTGCACTTTGCACCTTTCACACACTTCTGACTCAGCACTTTCCAAGATTTGGTATTCCCATTTTAAAAGGTGTGCACGTATCTCACCAAATAGGCATTCAAGAGGTGGAAAATCACATCCTCTGCCTCAAAATCAAGAGAAATCATCTATGAGTTCAATTCAAGATAGATTTGTCTGAAGAATTCATATGTCCTATGGCTTTGAAACCTTTATTTTTAAGGCAGCCCATCTGGACACTTGGAACCACTAATGTGCTTGAGGGGGATCTTCAAAGCAGTGCAACATGTTTGTGTCCTCTCTATCATTTCAATAAAACATAGGATCACATCGATGTACTGCATATGCTTGGAAAATAATGTTTCATCCACAGTGCTACCAATCAATCATGCTTGACCACTGGCCATGGTACTTATACTACTGTATATTGCCTTGTAAAATCAGTGGTGGAAACGGTAAGCCTTCAACTGCCAAAAGTATCTTTGGTAAAACAGTCATCAAACTGATTTGCATAGAAATCAATTACACACTGTGTGGATTATGCTATCACTATCAAGTCATCAAATCAAATTTCATAATTTTCCCTTGATCCTGACAAACTCCCTGCCGGTGACAAACATACCCATAACATAATGCAGCTACCACTATTCTTCACACAAGGGATGGTTTGCGGAAACTGCATTGCATGTGCTGGATTTGCACTAAACTTAATGCTTTGTGGTATAACCAAATAAACACATTCCAGACACTTTCTTTGCTGTATCATTTGCAAACACAATTATGGATGTGAGATAGATTATTTTCCATTAAGGGATCATTTTTGGCCACTTGGCTATAGACCAATTTTGTAGAGTGACTGAGATGATGTGTGCTTTTTTCTCTCAGCCATTCAACTTTGTAGATTTTTGTAAGTCTCCCCAGGCCTGAGCAGTTTTGTTGCTCTCCATTTGCTCAGTTTATAATGACAACCTGATCGACACAGTAATTGATTCCTATGCAAATCAGAGACAAATATATTAATTCCAAAATCACACAAACTATTATCTTTGCATTAAAATGGACTCAATTCAACTCATTGAGTGACTTGTTGCCATCATTTTTACAGCATTTGATTGTTGAGTGTTGAGTGTCATAGTAAATGGGATTATTTCAACCTTTTATTTTTAATCAATTTGTAAACATTTCGAAAACATAATTTTCACTTTGATATTATAGGGTATTTTGTGTAGATCAGTGACAAAACACCTATTTTAAAGTCAGATTGTAACACAATAAAATGTGAAAAAAATCCAGGGGGGTTAATACTAACTGAAGGCGCTGTAGGTAACTGTTGGTATCCAATCTCTTTCACGTATGAGAAATGAAGACAAGCAGTTCATCATAACAGTTTCAATGATGAGCAGAGATGGCATTGCCAACTCTACTGTACCTTACCATCATGTCTGAACAAGGATGCTGTTGAAATGATCCTCCAGCTGTCAGCACCGCCAGTCGGATTAATGTTAATTAATTTAATTCTCAAAACAAATACTGTCACTCATCCTCTCATCACAAAACGTTTTCAATTTCTCATATGATCCATTTTCAAGACAAGAAAGAACAAACTACAATACGTTTTGTAATGTCTCGTCCGGTTTCTTAGTTTATGTTTGTCTTTGTTTCATGTGATTAATTTTTTGTTTCCTGTTTGTTTTGTGTTCCTCACCTTGTCTCTCGTTTCAGACACTTCACCTTGTGTGTTTCTCGCCTGTGTGATTGTCAACCCTGCTCTGATTAGCTTCACCTGTTCCTCATCATGCTTTCCTGTGTATTTAGTCTTTGTGTTCCTCTGTCTCTGTGCCTGTTCGTCTTTGTACCTTCTGTCAAGCGTTCCAGCGATTTTTCCTAGTGCTAAGTATTCCTATTCCTGTCCAGGGGATTCGGATTTGTCACCATGATGAGCAAGTCACCTCAATCTGCCAGGGGGTGAGTGGGCTGTCAGAGTGACACAAGGGCTTCCAGGCTTCCATCGGTGGCCGGATTTGCCAGCTGGCTGATCAGATCCAGCAGTTGATGGCGCGCCTCGAGACTCTCGTCTCTTCTCCTCCTGTCCCAGCGCCAGTCCCGATCCATGATCTAGTTCCTGTCTCCGCTCCTGATGCAGCTCCAGTTCCTGCTACCACGCTCACCAGCACCGGCTCCTCACCTCTCCAGACCCGAGTGGTTTTCTGGGGACTCCGGTAACTGTCAGTTGTTCCTGGTTCTGTGTGGGCTGCACTACAGGCGTCTTAATTCCAGACGGAACGTTCCAAGGTAGCCTATGTCATCACCCACCTTACCGGCAGAGCCGAAGCCTGGGCTACGACAGAGTGGACCAGGGATTCTCCAGTCTGCAATTCTCTGGAGCTTTTCACTGACACTCTCTGCAAGATTTTTGACCACACAACCCCCGGTCAAGAGGCAGCAAGAGTGCTCACCATCTGCACCAGGGCAAGAGGCGGGTTTCCAACTACGCCATTGAGTTCCGCACCCTGGCAGCAGACAGCGGCTGGAACTCCAGCAGATGCATCTACTGTTCTCAGCTGGGTCATTTCATGTCTGTGTGTCCTGTAAGACCAGGTTCATCAGTGAAGAAGAGGGCACTGGTGAGCCGAACCATATCTTCTGCCGTCCCTCTTGAATTCTTGGACTTAACGTTGTTCCCCTGCCCAGAAGCCAACACTTTAGATGATCACCTGTTGTGCAGAGTCACTCACCGTACTCAACCCATTCAACTAATCATCGCCAATAACCACACTGAATTCCTCAGGTTCCATCTTTTCAACTCCCTTTTACATCCTCTCATCCTGGTTTATCCTTGGCTCTCTAAGCATAACCCTCACATAAACTGGTCCACTGGGGAGGTTACGGGTTGGGGTGAGGGATGCTCAAACTCCTGCCTTCCGTCAGTTCCTGCTCCGGTGTCTCCTCGACCTCTGGACATCTCCTGTGTCTCCTTTGTGTCTCCAATGCCTCCTATGTCTCCTGTCTCCTCACATCTTCTGGCTTCGTTGGACTCAGACTTCCCGGATCTTTTCAGTGTTCCCTTCTGTTACCTTGACCTCAAGGAAGTCTTCAATAAAGCCCGAGCTACCTCTCTGCCTCCTCATTGGCCCTATTACTATAGACTTGCTCCCAGGAACTTCCCCTCTATTCCTTGTCGGCCCCTGAGAGAGATGCTATGAAGAAGTACATTGACTCTTCCCTCGCTGCTGGTATCATTTGCCCATTTCTTTTTCGTCGACATGAAAGATAAGACGTTTCATCCCTACATCGACTACCGAGGCTTGAATGACATCACCATCAAGAAGAGGTACCCCCTCCCTCTTATCTCATCAACATTTGAACTTTTGCAAGGGCTATGATCTTTACCAAACTAGATCTTAGAAATGCTTATCATTTGGTAAGGATAAGGGAGGGGGACGAGTGGAACATGGCATTCAACACTCCTAGTGGTCACTACGAGTATCTCGTAATGCCTTTGGTCTTACCAATGCTCCAGCTGTGTTGCAGGCTCTGGTGAATGACGTTCTCTGAGACATGCTGAATCAGTCTGTCTTCGTCTATCTGGATAATATCCTCATCTTCTCCCCTGACGAGAAGTCTCACATCCAGCACGTTCACCAAGTTCTTCAGCGCCCCCTCGATAACCAGCTCTTCGTTAAAGTGCAAAAATGCGAGTTCCATGCCTTCACTGTTTTCTGGGGTTTGAAAACTTCTACAGATATTTTATCAGAAGCTTTAGCACTGTTGTGCCCCGCTGCATGCCCTCACCTCCTCTAATGTCAAGGTTCAGTGGTCTCCCCAGGCTGATCAGGCTTTCCGGAGGTTGAGGGAGAGCTTCACCTCAGTACCCGTCCTCACTCTCACAGACTTTCATCAGCAGTTTATTATGGAAGTGGATGCCTCAGACGTGGGCATTGGGGCTGTCCTCTCCCAGCGGTCGCAAGGGGACAACAAGCTCCATCCCTGCACCTTCCTTTCCCGAAAACTTTCTTCTGCCGTGAGGAATTATGATGTGGGAAACAGAGAGCTGTTGGCCATCAAGTTGGCCCTGGCGGAGTAGCGCCACTGGGTGAAGGGAGAGGAGCACCCTTTCCTGGTTTGGACGGACCATAAAAACTTGGAATACATCCGGACCACCAAATGCCTCAATGCGAGCTAAGCCAGATGGGCCCTTTTCTTTAATAGATTTAACTTTTCCCTCTCTTACCGTCCTGGGTCCAAAACCATCAAGCCCGATGCTCTGTCTAGCCTGTTTGACCCTGACTCTGCCCCAAGGTCTCCCATCAAAATCCTGCCCTCTTCCTTTGTGGTGGGGGCTGTCACATGGAGCATTGAAGAGGAGGTCAGACAGACGAGTATTGATGTCCATGTTCCGGATGGCTATCGTCCGAACCGGCTGTTTGTCCCTGTCTCTCATCGCTCTCAGGTGATCCATTGGGCTCACACCTCCCTCCTCTCCTGTCACCCTGGAGTACGGCGGACTCTGTTCGTGATCAGGCAATGTTTCTGGTGGCCGTCCATGGAGAGAGAGGTTGGGGAGTATGTGGCTGCCTGTCCTGTGTGCGCCCGGAACAAGGTCTCTCAACGCTCACCCCCTGGTCTCCTACGCCCGCTCCCTGTGCCTCATTGCCCCCACCCCCCGGTTAATTGATGGAGGGCCAGTGTTAAGCGGCTCTTGGCGGTTCATTGTCGCATGGCATGGCTGGCAGTACCTGGTGGACTGGGAGGGGTACGGGCCTGAGGAGAGGTCTTAGGTCCCCACCAAGGACATCGTGGATCCTGACCTCATCCGGGAGTTTCACCGAGCCCATCCTGACCTGCCTGGGATGTATGTTTGTCTTTGTTTCATGTGATTAATTTTTTGTTTCCTGTTTGTTTTGTGTTCCTCACCTTGTCTCTCATGTCAGACACTTCACCACCTGCCCTTGTGTGTTTCACGCCTGTGTGATTGTCGACCCCGCCCTGATTAGCTTCACCTGTTCCTCATCATCCTTCCATGTGTATTTAGTCTGTGTGTTTCCCTGTTTATGTGCCAGTTCGTCTTTGTACCTTGTGTCAAGCGTTCCAGCGATTTTTCCTAGTGATAAGTATTCCTGTTTTTTTTATCTTCAAGTGTGTTTTTGGCTTTGCCTTTCTGCCTACCCCTTTTCAGATTATCTGCTTGCCTTTTTGAACTGCCTGCCTATGTACCAAACCCTGCTTTGCCTACCCCCATCCTGGATTATTCTGCCTTCCCATTGACTGCCTACCTGTGTATTGAACCTTTCTGAAAGTAAAGACTTTTCTCTTGGATTTTAGTTTTTGTCTCTGAGTCGTGCGTTTGAGTCCTTTGCCTGAATACTCCAGTCATTACACTTTTATAGATTCTCTCAGCCATATCGCTGTGATAACTAATTTAATTTACCCCCCCATCCAAAAAAGACTATTGAGATAAGCCTACCATCTTCAAAAACCATGAAGTTATCATCTCTCTTATTTATTTTAATTTTTTTTACATTTTCCCATCTTCGCAGTTAGGCATGGAAGTCATGCATATGTATTGTTACTGATAGAGGTTCAGTAGAAGAACAGTTATACATGAAAATACCATGAAATCATGCTAGGGTTGAATTCCTTACATTAAAAGGGTAGCTTTCTGTGATGTATAGAGCATGCAGACGACATATAGGATTATGGAATTAAGTGTGGGGGTGGGGATACATGCAGATGGAGAAATGAGAAATTACATTATATTTATGAGAAATGGGTGAGAAATGCAATGGAGATGGTCCAAGATGATTATTTTTTTAAATACCAATGGAAATATTTGAAACACACCAGTCACCAACTACATATATTTGTATTTTATTTATATTTCATTTCTGGGAGGATATCTTGTACACCAAATATCCCATTGGCAGTTAAGCGCATTCAATGTGTTTAGAAGCCAGAAACAGTCACTTGTTTTAACAAACACAAATACAAAATAAAGATAACCACAAAATAATGAAACGCATGTAAATAACATACAAAAGAATCCCATGCCTACTCAGTAGGTAACTTCAACATTCCAACTCTTGAAGATGTGGATATGTACATTTCAGTTACAAAAATATATTCATAATTTCTCTCCTTTATTTGCTTACATTCTAAAGAAATGAAGCGGTGCCCTCATATCTCGTCCCTTCGTTACTCTGAGTATGACTTACATTCTGTAACAAAAATATCCCTTCAACCCTTAAGGCGAGACACAACGCATCCTCTCTCACACGCAGCCGTGTCACAACATCAGCAAAAGGCTTCACAAAAGGCACCAAAAACAGGAACGGTTGTCTAGCTTTTTTAAGTGAAGTTTTTTTTTCTCTTTTGTCCATATAACAGACTGTTATGTCACATGTGAGAAAGAGAAAAATAGTACCAGTGGATGATATTTACAAAATAATAGAAACTAACATCACTCTTAACACATGCTTGAATACTTAAGTGCTTTTTTTGTCAAACAAAGTCAAAAAACGTATCACAGCATCGTCACTACATCATAGAGAAAGTATTTAGAAAATATGGCCCTGCTCACTTCAAATAATACAATGCAAATATGCAAATAAGTTTTCACATCAATGGTACCAAAGATGAAAAAAACAACAAAACATGGCACATGTACAATATACCTATACGGTAGCTTATGTATATCATTCAATGTCCTTTGTACTGTAAATGACTGCCTGTGAGGGCTAGCGTGCCTTGGCATTGAGACTACTGGCAATGTTCATACCCTCTGTTTGTCCAGGACTTTCGTACGGCAATAGGAGAGACCTGTCAAAGCCTGTTTCTACTCTCTGTCTTTAAAGTCTTTTATACCTCATTTGAAGTGCTGCATTTGCTTTACAGAGAGAGAAAAAAAATCCCTTTTTGTCTTCTATTGTCTTTGCTCAGTTCTTGACATTTTTTTTCTTCTTCTCTTTTTCAGGTAAATCTGAAGATTCACTGAACACTGCGGAGGGAGCACACAGAAAAGTGCTTTTCAGAGGGGAATAACAAGTCTTTTGATGATGGTTTCTCCCCTCAAAGAACCGTAAGAAGAGGTGATGAGAGGATATGAAGTGTCTTTTCTCTTTCTCTCTTCCTTAGCAGATCTCGATTGTCCTTGGGGAGAGTGTGGTCTGCATGTCAGATAGCGGTGTGGGGACGGGAGAGCTGTAGATGTTGGAGGCGACTGAGGAGGGGAAGGAAGAGGCCATCTGGGACTGAAAGGTACTGGACATGGACACTGAGGGATAGGTGGTGGCGATGGAGGGAGAAGGGTAGGAGGTGTGACCAGGGGAGGAGTAGCAGGAAGTCACTGGGGAGGGGTAGGAGGAGACTGGGGAGGGGTAGGAGGTGATGGGAGAGTGGTAGCTGGAGACTGGGGAGGGGGCTGACACTGGGGCTGCCGCTACTGCCACCGCCCCGGCCACCCCTCCCTTCTCAGCCTTCTTGTCCTTCTGACGCAAGTGAATCTTGGTGTGCCTCTTCCTCTCGTCGCTGCGGGCAAACTTGCGTCCGCAGATCTCGCAGGCGAACGGCTTCTCGCCGGTGTGCGTGCGAATGTGCGTGGTCAGGTGGTCGCTGCGGCTGAAGTTGCGCATGCAGATGCGACACTGGAATGGCTTCTGGCCAGTGTGGATGCGGATATGACGTGTCAGCTCATCGGAGCGTGAGAAGCGTCGGTCACAGGTCTCCACGGGGCAGGCGTAGGGGCGCTCATGGGGAGGGGTCTTACTGGGCTTGTTGGGATACTTGCGCATGCGGCTGGGCTTGATCAACTGCGACTGGTAGACACTCTTCAGGTCCTGGGACCCCGTCTGAGTAGCAAAGGCTTTGATGGTGGACAGAGGGGTGAGGGAGGGCTGGCCAGACTGGCTCTGGAAGGGCTTCTGGTCCAGGGGCACCAGGCTGATTTCGCCCTGCTGCTGAGGGAAGAGGTAGTCAGGGATCATGGGCACGGGGAAGCTGGAGCCACAGGTCTTACCATTAGGGTAGGCAGGAGGAGGGTACTGGAGGGAACCTCCAGCCGGGCTGGGGAAGGCCTGGCCCTGGTCAGGGAAGATGTCAGCACTGGCGCTGTAGGTGGGGGCGGCCGAGTAAATGGGGTTGGCCTCACTGTGGTGGACGGAGCAGCTCAGGCTCGAGCTCTGAGACGAGGAGAGGATTGACGAAGATGAGGATGAGGAAGATATGGTCTGAGAGGCAGAGGAGGAGGTGGCAGAGGAGGAGGGGGGGTTGATGCCCACCAGGCCACTGACCAGGCTGAATAGGGGCTCTGCCCACAGGCTGTTGCTGCAGTTGGTGGCGGGTTCGAGGGTGAAGCGGCCCGTGTAGGAGATGGGCGGGAGCCGTTGGGTGGAATACGTCTGCTCCGCCATCGACTTCTCACAGTTGAGGGAGATATCAGGTAACGTATCTGCAGCGAGGAGAGAGGGAGGGAGGGGGCATTAATCAACCTGTCAATATTTGGAGGAAGGAGGGAGAGGGGAATCCTGCCAGCAAGCTGGACGGTGTTGCTCCTCTCCTCTCTGAGAGCAGCAAGTGGGCATTGAAAACAGGAGAATCCTAACCCGACTCATCCCAAGTCCATCACATAGCCAAACTAAATTGATTACAGAAACTGCAGTTCAGCGGGTTTTAAAAATGCAATTTGAATTGAGAGGTAGACTGTCTGAAGGTATGCAGTGAGTGAGCAGTGCTCAAGTCCACATTAGATTTAATAGGCTTGAGTCCTAAAATTGTATTCTCTGAATATATGTATTGCTAATCATCTTAAATTCAACTCTGTTATATCTTACATTACATGTATTAATACAAATGTATATTTAATCAAAGTTAAATCAACATGAACAGAAACCTAATTAGAAGACCATATTTAACATCTCCAGAGCTTTGAAAAATAATTAATAATAGACAACTGAACACAAATAATGATTCAAGTTATGCAACTGTTTGTGCCGTGCATTCTGCTACTGCCCACAGTAAAGCATCTAGCTATTTGA
The DNA here is from genome assembly GCF_951799395.1 of Argentina silus. Lineage (NCBI taxonomy): Eukaryota > Metazoa > Chordata > Actinopteri > Argentiniformes > Argentinidae > Argentina > Argentina silus. The sequence goes on from NC_139669.1 coordinate 19,213,165, forward strand.
CAGTAATTCCATCCATGCAGTATAGATCAAGGCAGGGATCCAGCTCTTACCTCCAGCTAGGTGGTCATAGTGCTCTCCTGGTTCCCCAGATCCGAAGCCTGCACCCTCGGGTGCGGAGGCATTGAGGAAGGGGGTCCCTGCGGAGCTCAGCATCATCATCTCCTCCAGCTTGGGGTAGTTATCCATGGGGGAGTGAGGGAAGCTCAGGGGTTCAGAGATCTGCAGGGCTGGAAGGAGCATCTCGGTCTTGGCTGCAGCCATCCTCCAGTGGAGCTGTGAGGGGGGGGGGCTGAGGCTGTGGTGGAGACTGGAGAGCAGGGAGGCAGGCTGGGCAGAGCGGTGCCTCACAGGTGGAGGGAATCACCCGTCCAGCGCAGACTGTCAGACTGCTGCTGCTGCTGCTGCTGAGGAGGAAGAAGAGGATTTCTTCTGTGTTTCTCCTTCTCCAATGTTAAGGCGTCTTCTTGAAGTTGTTCTCCTTTTGTCCAAGATGAGTAAGAAAAATCCACTTGTCTTGTTTCAAAAAAGATGATTGAGATCAAAAGTGTCCTTTTTACTCATTCCCTAATATTGATGAAAATTAATCATTAACTGATTAATCTTGATTTGCGAAAAAGAAAAAAAAATCTTTTACTGGTTTATCCAATTAGGTGCTGACCTTCTTGGATGATGATTTTGTGTTGTTGTTTTGGAATTCACTTTTACTTTCTTGTGTTAAAATATTTGGGAGATAACGCTGTGAGTGTGTGCGTGTGTCTGTCTCTGCTCTAACAGTGGCTGTTGTGGGCTCTAAGGGCTCTCTCTCTGTACAGAGATTCCCCACTCCTTTATATACCCTCTTGCCGTGACGTAGATGTCCATATTTGGACTGGAGGAAGCCCATATTTAGGCACTGCAGTGGAGGACACATGACGTTGGCCTGGGGGAAAAGCAGAGAGAGACTTTATATTAAGCCAGTGCAATAAATCACGGGGAGATGCCCGCTCTTCCTCTGTCCCGAATCGATGCATCTTCATTGTAGAATCCCTCCTAGAGAAAGCGGCGTAATTCTTGCTCTCTCCCCGATGGCCCGTAGTTTACATTCGGATTTCCCATAGTGCACAAGGCTGCGCTCTTGCCGGAAAGCCAAGCTCCGCCATGCCTTATAAGGTCGTGTCTACATAAGGATCTATTCCGGTGGGTTTCCAGTTCCTTGCCCTTATTTGGAGCTTCCTGAGGCAGCGCTGAGCGGCGCTTGGCAGTGAATGAGAATTTGGATCGCAACTCAAGTCCAGCGCTCCGCACACAATAAGTAATGTCAGCACTATCCTCTCTCTCAGCCGCACACAGGCAACATCTGAGCACAAACTGTCCATTTCAAATAATTTGTGCAACAATTCGGCAGTATTGCAAGTTGAGTGAAGTCTATAGTTTAAACAAATAATGTAGGCTATTACTGTAAGATAGTTATTGAAGTAACTCGTTTCTGTAGGCCTTTAGTCGCAGTTCCTTCCATAAAATATTCTGCAGCAACGCACCAACGGAATTAATGCCTACCCTGATATTTCGCAAAACGACATGGACATGAGTCCACATCTGTGCGTTCCTAATCTCGTTCCCAGACGTGCTTTCGTGTTGCGAGTTGTCTTTGCAGAAGCATAATTGCCGTACTGAAAAGGGGCGCAGCTGAGTGGAAGCTGTGAATCGCATAGTTAGGGTGTTTGGTTATGAACACATCACTGTCTGACTTCTCATGTGATGGGTTCAGCTTCATGATGACAGCTGAGCGGGAGGGAGAGGCTGAGGCCGGCAGACAGTCGCTTCTTGGAGCACTAGAGCCCAGTTGAGGGGCCAGTTAACTTTGTTGTTGATTTAGCTTGGGTGTTTTGGCTGCTTGCAACATTTAAAAAAAAATATTCAACCTTTATTGTCATAGGGAGTCCCATTGAGACCAAGGTCTCTTTTACAATACACATACAAAATGACAACATTATAAAACACAATCAAGATAAACAAACACAATTTTCAACAAAGTAACGGAGATGGGTCGAGCCACGATGACCCACCCTAATGATGATGTTCGATAGGTACATACCTAAGTGCCCCTAGTGTAAGGTTAGTCTCTTGAATAGAGTGTGAAAGTCTCCCAAATACCCATAACTCCTTCCTTATATAACTTCACATTCCATCTCTTAGCATTAACAAGCTCGCTGTCTGCTTGATGTCATTGATTCTTTAAAAGGCTGCTGACGAGGGTTATCAGTCTAATTGGGGGGTGTCCCCGGCTCGATACTCTGGGAATCTCAGCCACTCACCGCACTAATAGGCCGCTTTAACAAAACGCTGCTTACTGCTAGCAGGACCCCTGCGGGGTACTGATGTTCCCCCTGGCTACTCCAGCCCCACACCGTGTGCGGGGACTTCTAGATGGCTGCTGACGGGAAATCGATGTGTTTCCCCATTGCTGAATGGATCTGTGCAATCAACCTCATTGGTAAACATTCTATGGCTTGGCGTGTCGGATACTAGGAAGGCCTATCAGAGCACTGTGGGGGTGAAACAACGCATTGGAGAGAACAAGTTTCCAGGTGAACTCGATGAAATACAACTACATTTACATTTTGGATGTGGAACTCTTTCCAAACTTTCCAAACGTTTCTTTCTCAATATGTTTTTAAACAGAGAGCAATCCTCACTGCACTTGTACGTGGTCTCACCCCAGAAACTCCTGGCTGTTTATGTTCACCAACTTCTACACAACTCTATATGTAGACCTTACTGGATTTACTCTAATAACTTTGAGTTCAAACAAACTCTCTATCTAGGCCCTGGCTATCCTATCCTAGTCCTATCCTAACGGGGTGTTCAAGCATGAAGGACCTTACAAAGACACAGTATGTATTGACAATCTAATGTGATTCTACTTAGGCATAGATAGGCCTACCTGTTTTGCTGACAGGTAGAGATCTTTCAATTGTGTCCAAACATGCACGTAGTCATGCATGCAAACACCACAAACACACACACACACACGCACACACGCTCGCACACACGCATGCACACACGCACGCACACACACACACACACACAGAAAACCTCTGCTTGCAAGCTGTTGTTGTTCCATTTCGCACAAAACGTACAATTTCTGTTTTACTCAATGGATTCTTTCCACACCGTTTCCAATTGGAAATATACATTCTGCCCAGCGAACAAGAGTGAAAATAATACATACATACTGGATGTGAAAACTGAGGTGCAATTCTTGTCTGTATACATCGTTGCTGTTATGCACCACTTCCCAAGGCCGATAAATACATGCAGTAAAAAAAAGTTAAGAAGTAAAGAACTCATCATCTGATGACAGTGTAATAAAATCAGTTTAGGGAAAACTCCTTGAAAAGTAATAAAATCAGAATGTTTATCATCACCATAAGCTGCTGTTTGGGGCTCCCTCCACAGCAAGAGGCGTTAAGGGAGCGGTTGGAGTGTGTGTGTGTGTGTGTGTGTGTGTGTGTGTGTGTGTGTGTGTGTGCGTGTGTGCGTGTGTGTGTGCGTGCAAGCATGAGTGTGTGCGTGCGGTTATGTTACACCCAGAGTGTTCCCTGTCTCTGCCAACGGAGCCTCATCAGAGGAGTCCTCTTGTGATGAGGCTGGAGCCCCCACCACAGGCAGGCAGACTCTCCCCTCACCTACGCACTCACCCCGCCCCCGTCCACCAGCCCTGGCCACCCCCCACTCCCACCACCCCACCCAGCACACTGTGCAGAGCAGAGCACCGGTTAATATTTAATTATGCCCCAATCTGCCAGAGAGAAGGGGGGAGGAGAGGGGGGAGAGAAAGAGAGAGGCCGATAAGGAGCAATAGAAAGACCAGGAAGACGGACAGAAAGGTGATAGAGAGAGGGAAAAGCAAGAAAGGGAGAGTGAGTGTGAGTGAGAGAGAAAGAAAGAGAGAGAGAGAGAGAGAGAGAGAGAGAGAATCCTAACCCACCCACACTCTGTAGCAAATACCAGGATTTTGTTGGAATTAATCAGCAGCCAACACCACACAGAGAGATGGGCAGCTCCTCTCCCACCCATCACGTGTCATCCCCCCCCCCCGCCCCCATGGTGCAATCCCCTCCATTTGCATACAGGTGTGCTCAGACGGGACGTTCAATGGACAGATCGAAAAGGAGGAGATTAGACGATGACAGTTACCAATGCAGAGATGTTACATAAAAGGTGTGGGGGTGGAGGGGGCGGGAGGGCTGGATAATGACAGAGCCAGTGATAGGCCGGGCCTGATTATTTTGGAGCTTACACAGAATTGGAGCGAACGCGGGACAGTGGATATCAGAGTGCAGGAGGTGAAGAGCCTGATTATCTGGGCAGAATGGACCAACTGTTGACCACGTTGTGGGTCGGGCCGGGGGGTGGGGGCAGTTGTGGGGGTGTGTGGGGTGTGTGTGTGTGTGGGGGGGGGGGGGTTGGAATAGGAAGATGTTTGATAAATGTCATTTTTCTCCTCAATGTTTTAACTGACGTTAGCTTGCAGAGTGAGATCCGCCTGACAGGATGTGATGTTGATGTGACAAGGATAAAATGTGTCAGAAACTTTGAGGAAACAGAGAGAGGGAGAGAGAGAGAGAGAGAGAGAGAGAGAGAGAGAGAGAGAGAGAGAGAGAGAGAGAGAGGCAGGGAAAAACAAGGTGTCACTGAGCAATATCTCGGAGCTATTTGACATCTACAAATAGCCAAACAGATCAAACCAGGATTATGACCAAACACTGCATGGTAACGGGTACCAGATGCCAGACTCTTTCCTTCTGCTTGTCGTGATATTTGTGTTTATTTAAATCCCTTAGATCACATATCTCTGTGTAACTGTTCATCACAGAGCAGTCCAGTAAAACAATAGGCCCTATTTCTAGATAGTTTTATATAGTAAATACTGTATAGTCCTATTAACCTATTAATCTGTACGTGCCCAAATTCGTCTTTAATTTGATTATTCATTTGATTATTGTTGACTTTATCTCCTTGTCATGTGTAGTATGTTATTCTGAACTATGATCTGAGCATATCCACATAAAACGTCAAGGTGTCACCTACTAAATGGCATCCTGCTTTTGCATCTGATCATCATACACTCACTGAACACTTTATTAGGAACACTATACTAATACTGGGTAGGGCCTCCCTTTGCTCTCAAAACAGCCTCAGTTCTTCATGGCATTGATTCCACAAGATGTTGGAAACATTCCTTTGAGATTCTGGTCCATGATCACATGATTGCATCACACAATTTCTGCAGATTTTTCAGGTGCATTTTCAAGCTGTGAATCTCCCATTCTACCACACCCCAAAGGTGTTTGGATTCAGATCTGGTGACTGGGAAGGCCACTGAAGAACACTGAACTCATTGTCATGTTCATGAAACCAGTTTGAGACGACTTTTGCTTTGTGACATGGTGCATTATCATGCTGGAAGAAGCCATTAGAAGATGGGTCAATTGTGGCCATGAAGGGATGCACATGGTCAACAACAATACTCACATAGGCTGTGGCCTTCAAACGATGATTGATTGGTATTAACGGTTCCAAAGTGTACCAAGAAAACATTCCCCACACCATTACACTACCTCCACCATGAGAAGGTGTACAGGTGTTCCTAATAAAGTGTTCATTTTTCTAATGTTATAAGCAGTTTAGTTTGGGTCTGGTTTTTAGGTGGAAATTCGTCAAATAGGGCATGGAGTTTAAGAAGGAGGTTGTCTGTACCAGCCTATATTCACCTAGGAGTGGTGAGGACGATACCAGAGCGTCACATGGACACACAACTTCATCTTTGTGGCCATGCCAGTCGCGCCTCAGAAAGGTTATGGGTGACATAGAGACAATTACCAGCACCCCTGGGATTGGTGGAAGGGTGACTCACACTGCGGCCCTTGGTGGGTTGTTTGTTTGATGATGATGACAAATGATGTGACCCTTGACCTTTCAACTTTAGATGAGTCACCGGCATCGGTATGAGAGAGGGGGTTTCCCCTGAATACTGCCCTGTCAGAGCGCTAGCTAACATTTAAAGGTTGTCACCAACACTTTTTTTTGTACACTATGTCAGATTTGTAGATGGTAGATGAACATTGAATGAATTTAATCGAATAACTTTATTGATCCAAAGGAGACCTTCAGCTCAATCATGTTGGTGTACTCCAGTGTATGTCTGAGGGAAATTCAAACCTGCACACACTATAACTACTCCTAGTTCCCTGACATCAGTCTCTACATTAACCCTTTCTATCCCACTACTTCAACTCAACCGGCCTTCTTCCCGATCAGGAGCTTAACATGTGCCAGTTAACATTCTAAAACCCTGTTTGTCAGAATATGAGTAGACTCAGCATACTGTATGAAAACTGTCTGACCGCTACGCTCCACCACACCAGGACAAAAGAGAGAGAGAGAGAGAGAGAGAGAGAGAGAGAGAGAGAGAGAGAGAGAGAGAGAGAGAGAGAGAGAGAGAGATGGCGGTTCATAGGCTAGACTAAGCAACTGGTTTGTTGTTGTAGTGAACATGTCTGGGTGTGACTCATGGGTACTCTGGAGAAACAGAAAACGTCCAGACTTCCAGGGTTGTTTTTTTCAAGGGATTGTAACTTTGATCTAGTCCACAGTCAGGTGGATCCCAGCCAGTCCACATCTGTTTATGTGGAAGAGGGGGTTTATGTAGAGTTTATGTTTGTGTCAGTCATGCCATCACTCTGGTATAATCCTTGGCCTTGAAGCTCACAGAGAGGATGGAGAGAATAGAGAGAATGGAGAGTATGGGAAGAATGGAGAGAATGGAGAGGATGTGAAGAATGGAGAGGATGGGGAGAATGGAGAGAATGGAGAGGATGGGGAGAATGGAGAGAATGGGGAGGATGGAGAGGATGGAGTGAGAGTGTGTTTGTGTCTCCCTCACCACTCCTGAGCTTTTCAGGAGACTCACTCTAAACTCACTCCACCCTATTGTGAAGATGACCCAACTACAGTGCAGGAGGAGAAACCTTATGTTAGACAGAAATGTAGGCGAAACACACACACACACACACACACACACACACACACACACACACACACGCATGCATGCAAGGACTCACGCATGCAAGGACTCACGCATCCACACACAGACTATGTGAAATGAACAAATCTGCGGCACATTTCAATAACTCCTAACAGGAAGCGTAAAGTTAAACAGAGCTTTGGGTAACAGGAAGTGTAAAGTTAAACAGAGAGCTTTGGTGAGAGGTATTTTTTTTTATTTTGCACAGTGGAAGCTTAGGTGAGGAGACAGGGAGAGAGGGAGAGGGAGAGAGAGAGAGAGAGAGAGAGAGAGAGAGAGAGAGAGGGAGAGAGGGAGAGAGAGAGAGAGAGAGAGAGAGAGAAGGAGGATGCTGGCGGCAGGCTGTTGACAGGTGGCCCTCAGGGCAGGTATGGCAGGTTGACTCAGGTAAGCCGCTCAACCCCCGTCCCCGTCCCCGTCCCCCACCCCCCACCCCCCCCCGCAACAGCCCCATGCACCCTCACCCCCCTCCACCTTCACCCCTCCACCCCCACCCATTTGAGGAGCACCGAGGCGACGGTCGATTTGGGATAGCCTACAGGGGTGAAGAGACAGCCTCCGTCAGAAACCATCCAACCTTTTAGAATCATACAATGATCATTCCCATCAGAACACGGCGTGTCAACACATATGACGGGTGATGGGAAGGATTCGGCTGTGGAGACAAGACATCTTCACAAACAACACAAATGGGAGTTACTGTTGAACTTTGGCAAAAAAAAAAGAATGAATAAGTAAATATCTGTCAGAAGTGTTCCAGTTATGGGACAGTGGGTTTTCTGGAGTTTAGACATGGGGGGGGGGGGGGGGGTTAAATGTCAGTTTAGGTCAACTCGTGGGTGTGAGCTGAACTTACTGTCTGCACAGGAGCATTTCAGAGACCCAAAACAACTCACTCACTCCAGCGCAGTGTTTTCAAATCTTTCGTGTGAGGATCGGATTGTGTGTCTTGATGACCGTCCATTTGTATGCGAGGGATAGCTAGAATGCTCTGAAGTATCCACTCTGTATGTGTCCAGTGGTTCTAACTAGCAACCCCTTAACTGCATTTGCTTCAGATATCTCCAGCACTGCTCAAAACCTGCTTCAGATAAACAGGGTCATAGTCCTCTCTCTCCCCCCTGTCTCCCCCTCTTTCCTTCTCTCCCTGCTCCTCTGTGTACTTGAAGAGAGTTGGCTCCAGGTAATGGCAGTAGTGAATAAAGGAGTAGAACTGATAAACAATACAGGTATTTACCTTAATCGGAGAGATGTGACTGGTGTGTAATGTTTACATTAAAAGACCATGAGTGTTCAGCGGAGTGAAGTGAATGTTTCTCCGACCCTGCAAATGAACTAATGAATCTGTGTAAGCGCTGTGCCGTGCTCATAAAACTACACTGACTGAGGGACATATAAAAGAGAGTTCATGTCTTTGGTGTTTTAGAACTGTGTTGGGGAGAGGGGAGAGGTAGTTGTCTGTTGCCATAGCGAGAATGTGTAGCTACAGTATGCCACTCGTGGTTGTAGTTACAGTATGAGCTGCAGTAGACGATATAACCTATTGCAAAGTAAGAGAGAGGGGGGTCCTTCATTGCACGTGTTTGATCATATCAGTCTTGTTCTGTCATTGTTGCATTGGCTACCATTAAAACAGCGCACAGACTTCAAGGTCTTGCTTTTAAGAGTAGAAAACCCTCTCACCTGAGTATTTAGCAGATCTGATCAACTCCTACCACCCCACTCACACCCTTGAATGCTAGTTGCTTGTCGTCCCCCGCATCAAAAAGAAAACAGCTGGAGGTATGGCTTTGTTCTTATCGAGCGACGTTTCTGTGGAATAGCCCACCTGCACTTGTTAGGGGGTCAGCGACACTTACTGACTAACCCTTCCCCATCCCCCAAGACCAGATTATTGTGTAGACTTCCCATGTGCTTTTATTTATGCTATGGTTTTTCTTAATGTGTTTAATTTGTATATGATGTACTCTGTGTTGAGAACTTGGTGAAAATGCACTTTAAAACTAAATAAACATGTGTTCTTCTGGAATACTGGACCTGTGGTATTGTTGAGGAAGGGGACTG